>NC_072731.1:128856966-129156966 GCF_026930045.1 Uloborus diversus | reverse complement strand
TGGTGGTACATCAGGTATGTCAGACTTTAAATTTCTAACTTTTATGACTTCCTGTCATTGAGATCGTGATGCATGAATCTCAAACAAAGAATTGTGCTCAGTTATAATGTTATCTCATACTACAAAGCTTTGGTAGAGACAGTTGAAAAAAAAAAAAAAACATTTCTGGCACACATTAACTGCTCTACAGAGCCTGGGCACCATCTAAAATGTTTCTGAAATGTTGAGCAGCTCCAAATTTCTCTTTTGTTTTTATGATTAAAATACAACACTGCTTTAAATGTAGATTATTTTCGTTTATACATTCATTATTGAAGAAAAAGCACCGAAAATAACAACTTTTGACAGTTATTAAATATTTCTCATTAAAGAATATCTGTAGCACAATTTCATTCGGATTTAAATTCAATTTTTTTTTTTTTGAACCATCAGCCTCATTTAGAATGAAGTGATACTGGTCATGTTTAATTTAAATATTAGAAATTATTCATGTAGTTTTGTAAAATTTAGATCTAGTTTTAAATATTTTACTGCCAAATTACTTCCATTTTGTTTGTTCAGTATAAAAAGTAGTGCATAAAAGTTAATTCAACTGTTCCATGGCATATTAGACATATTAAATATTTGGTTACTTTTAAATTCTTGAGGGAAAAATAATTACATTTTCAGGTTTATTGTATTAACAAGTTTGATTTTAAAAACTAATTTATCACTAAACCTCTCCAAAGTATTCTAGAAGCAATAATCAGTTTGACTGTAGCTGCTGAAGATCACATTAGCTTTGAAAAGAGTGACTTAACTCAAGTTTTGAAAAATTTTAAATATATTAACTCTTAAAAAAAGCAATTTAGTACAGTTGCAAACCAATCATATAAGCAATGGGATTGAGTTTGATTTGGACTTCAGCTTCTCCTTTATTAATTTTATTTCAAAGACAATTCCTTTTCTTTTCATAATTAGGTACAAAGAGCTATTATATTGCACCTATATTGATTCTTTTATACTGTATCAAATGAAATAAATTTAACGAAGTTTACACAGCTATTTATCCTTCTTGTCTTAGAGCAGAATGTTGAAAATTCAAACTAATTGGGATTATATGCAGTTCTCACTCTTCCAGTAGATGAAAAAAAAGGGTCTTTAAATGGTCTTTTTTCCGGCACATTTTTAACTATTAAGAGCCACTTCACGCCAGGGGTGCAACAAGTTTTTCATGGCAGTAAGAGTTTCACTTATAAACACATACAGACACCTATTTAGGTATACAGTTGGACCTGTTTATGAGGTCACTCTTAGGGACTTTAAGAAAGTGACTTTTTAAATGGGTTTCCTTGCAACAAATTCATATGCATTTGCTAATAAATAAGCAGGTATATAAATAGCAAATTCCTTTGTAAAATCTAAAATATTCCAAATTACCAAATCAGTTTATTAGGTTGAACCCAGAAGCAGATTTTTTTTGAGGGGTGGGGGTATACAAAAAGAGGAAAAATAATTTAACTATTTCATTTTTTTTTTTAAAATTTACTTCTCTATGCAACATAAAGATGTGTTTTAGTTATTTAAAAAGAACACAAAAGATGCGAATCTTATTTCAATAAAATCATTTTTGTTTGCTAAAAAAGTAATACTGGAGGCAGAGACCAGAGTGGAAGAAGCCATTTAACTCACTGGTTTCAAATTCCAAGGAACGTATTATTGCGATTTGTCTAAAAAAATGTGGAGATGTGCCTAGAAAAGTCATTATGGTCCAAGAAGCTATTTGCAAAATAATATATTTCTTTTTCAGTTTACAAAAAATGCAAAATAGAATAAATCACATGATAATTTCTTGGCAAAACCATGATATAAATGAAAACGGCAAGTAGTATTAAAGTTTTTAAAAACAAATCAGCAACTGCTTTGAAATTTGTGAAATTAAAATAATTTTGGAATTCTTCAATAAATCTGCATGTTATGAAGCTATGATTTTCTTATTTACATAATATTTTATAGATAAAATATAAATTCATTTTTAAAAACTCAAATGAGGTATGGGTTTATTTAATGACCTTGTCCTCGTATTATAATAATTATGAAAATGTTCTTAATTAAAACTGTTCACTTTACAGCATATCAGTGAAATTATACAGGGTTTAGTATTTAATTGGATTGAAATGTTAAAGATATTTTGCATCCACATTAAAAAAAGCAGAAAAGTGTATAATATTTATGTTCTTAAAAGTATATTAATTGGCCTTAAGGGACTTTGGAAAAAAAAAAAGAAAACACAGTTTAAAAAAAAGTAATGAAACCATTTTAAAAATGGAGACAGGGGGCGGGGGGGGGGGGAGACGAAAACTACAACCCCCTTGCACTTTTCTCAATTTCTTGTTCCCTCCTAGTCCAAAAATTATTTCGGTATCAGTCCCCGGTTGAACCTTTTAGCAAATGCCTTTGCTCATTGCAATGGGGAATGTAAAAGGGATTACAAAATAGAAAATTTGAGTAGTTGTTTGGGCTTTGGATTACTACATATGACCTTTAGAGGGGCCCAAACGAACAATATTTGAAAATAGGGCTTTTATAAGGGCTTTGAGGAGCCTGTGGGAATACTAAATATGGTTTGCGTTATTTGGAATTTGCACTGACTACAGAATTTGTCTATTTATTGCTTTACTAGAAAGTCACAGGTCATGGTATGACGGGCAAAAATTGTTTCTACATTTGAACGAAGCAATTATAAAGTTTTTTCCATGCATGTCAAACGTTACTAAAACATATTATCAAATTATCATAATGTGGCACAAGTTTCATTGTTGAAACACGCAGGTTACTTCCTTCATTGGCTGTTATGTATATGAGGATTCTGTGTTCTCCCGAATATTGCTTTTTCTATCTTTTTTTCCACATTAAATTAATTTATCTTTGAATTTTCAAAGTAATTCAGAGTAAATGATTCATTAATCTCAACAAAATGTCATTGAGATTAATCATACAATTGCATTTTATCGAAACAAAACCCTTATTGTAGAAAACATACACATCAAAAACATTATTTGCACTTTTCTACTTTTTTGCAAGCATATTGAAATTACTGAGTGAAACTGAATGTACAACAAAAGGACTAACTTTGAAGTTTTAGTCTACAAAATTAATTTTCCTCTGAAGTTTTTTGGGAATAATTATTGCAAACTTTGATAGTTGAATACTTGTACTGATTTTTATAGCTTCAATAATAATAATAATAAAGTATTTAGAAATATTTTTCTTTTCCTAATTAATTCCTGACAGCATTCATTGGCTGCTACTTATGCAAAATACTTGATAGTAGGGATGCACCAATAAGTAAACTGGCTTGTTACTGATTGATGGTAAGAAACAAATATGTATCTCCAAACTCCTGCTCCCAGTTGGATGACCGAGCTCAATACTATCTATAATTTTGTATTACAGAGACTAATGAAAAGAAAATCTTAAGTAAATAAACTTCCAAGCCATGACATTCACCTCGGAATAGTAGGCTTCGTTTGGCATCAGGTAAGTGACTGCAAAGCGACCCAAGAACCAAGCCAGAGATGTCCCAACTTCTGGGCTCATTAGGTGGGAGAGGTTTGCCTCTAAAGCACGCCTCTCCACCTCACACAGTCGAAACACTCCAGCCACCAATCTGCAGGGGGAAAAAAATTCATCAAGGGTTCTATTATATGATAAGCTAAGCATTTAATTGATAAAACATTGGAGAAAAAAATTAACTATGAGGCAGCAAGAAAAAGTTTTGAAATCCGACTTTATGACGAAACATTTTCAATGCTGGCAGTCTGAAATGCATGATACTCAATCACAGAATAACATGTTTCACTGCCATGTCTCTTACAATTAGTGGCTGTGACATGGTCAAAAGCATGGTCAATTGATGTTGATCTGTTGCTCAAGGAAAAGCCAGAGTGTCCAATAAAAACGAAATACATACTTTTTTTTTTCTAAAAATACATATTATTGTCTAAGAAATTGCATATCAGCATCGACTCAATCTCATAATAAAATATTTTGAGTAAGGAACAATTGTTATAAAAATATATTTTCCTTTTTCAAGACAACATGATCTTTTTAGCAACTTCTGGCTCATTCAGGGTTAGGAATGACGATTTAGAAAAATGAGATGGATAAATGTGTCTTGTTATTCTTTTTCAACATCCATTTAACTATTTTATTCAATTGTCTTTTTTCTATTTTTTAGGATGCATTAAGCTTCTTGTCATGTATTTTTCTTCTTTTTAAAAACTTTTATGGGCAAGTTGACAAAAACTCACAAAGCAATAGGCGTTTAGTATTACCGAGATAGCAAGCTTGGACAGAATGGATAAATGAATAATCTATGATCACCTGACAACTGGATCTGTGGACGTCTCAGCACCAGGAATATCGCAGACACGGTGTGAAGGAGAAGCCAAGACACGCAACGTGGTCTCAATGTTAACGTTTTCTGTTTGACTCATGCTGTACCGAATTATCTCCAAAGGAATTAGGGAGGTCTCTCCTTCACTCACAGATGACAGCACATGCCCTGGAATAGAAACGAATTTCCTCTAAAAAAAAGTATATATTTAAAATGAATATTGAACAATGGTTAGTACAAGCCTTCAAAAAAAAAAAAAAAAATCTCTGTCTATTTTTGTTTTTTAAATTTCAGGACCCACATAATAAAAGTTAGCATACTACACACTATTCTAGTTTATAAGCATTTAGTCACTGGTTTTGATGTTTCTACCATTAGTCAGCTTTAGAAAATTAATAAGTCTGAAGAATTGAGTATTTGAAGGAACAACTCTTTTGGATTTCATACAAACAATAAGGAAATGTTAGAATTTGATGTTTAATTGTTTATCTTTTATTTACAACAGGAACTAAATAAGCAAGCTTGTATAAGAAAACTCGAGGAAAATCAGTCGCTGGAAAAACTACATTTTTTTTGTAGCGAACTACAACTACTTTAATACAAAGGTAGTGAACTACAACTACTTTTTTCAAAATGTAGCAACTACAAATTATTTTTGAAATTTAGTCGCTACTTCGCTACTTTTTAAAAAATAAATAATAAGCATACACGTGCACACCATTTGAGGATTGAAGGAAAAAAATCAAAAAATGGTTTAAATTGATAAATTGGTCATTTGAACATAAAACATTACTAAGAATTATTTATTCTTTCTTTCCTTCACTGAACCAATTTGTCAATCCAAACACTTTTTACGAATATTCGCTGCATAAAAGGATATAAAAGTTGAAAGAATTCAACCTTCAAATTTTTAATCCTTTCCTGACAGTGAATATTAAACTCAAGAAGTGCAACTCGGCTACTTGAAAATGTAGATAGATGCAGTCATAATTTGATTTAAATTTTACACAGACATACATATACGTAAAATTGATTTAGATGACGAAAAAAAAATATTTAAACAAAAGAGAAAAACTTTAGTTTTTATTATAGGAGTCATTTTAGAGAAACTTACTGATAACATGAAATAAAAGCATTTTTCAATTTTACTGAATAACAACAAAAACTTACAATATTTAATAACTTTTAACTTTATCTTATTAACTTTTATTACCTTACTATATCAACACTAAAAAAAAAGGAAGAAAGAAATAGGGAAAATCCCCCAAACAGTACACATAATCAGATATTAATTAATTCATCTGAAATATGAAACTCAACAAAAAATTCTTACTTTACATCAATGTGTAATTTTAAACAATAGTTGACTTGGGCTACAACCCAATTTGAAATTGGCTATTTAGCGAGTTCTTCTCCAGTAACGAATTTTGGAGCTAACGCGAATTCCTTACCTGCAACTCGAAAATTTTTGGAACGGAGTTGCAGGGGAAGTACAACCTTCTTTATTGGGTACTAAATATTGATTTCATGAATGAACTTTCCCTATAGCATCACTGAAAATGGAAGTTCCCCCCTAGTCAAAACATCACATTTTTAATGTACAAATCACCACTCTTTTTCATTCTAAATATGAAGTTGATGAAACATAATTTCACATAAGTGGACTGTTTAGCTAAAGTTTGAAAATGGAAGAAAAAAAAGAAAGTGTCTGACAACTAAAGAAATGTAAAGATTTGCAATTTGCTTGAACTAAAAGGTGTGTCGAAAATAATTACTGTATCTACTGAACATTATATTGTAGTGCTGCATTTTAGAAGTGTGTTTCACCTGTGCAGAAACGAATCATTTTAGCTTCCTAAATGCAAAAACACTTCACCATTATTCACACTCATGAATGCTCGTGGAGGAACTCTGAACTGCCCACAAAGTAAAATAGCAAAGTGACATCAAAAGCAGTTTAGCGAGTGTCAAGTATTACGCTTGCATATAGTTCTTATTCCCAAACACTGAAAATACGTCATACTATATTTTAAACCACGAGGCATCAGAAATTGAGACAAGATTTTTCCACATGAGATAAAACCACTAGCAGAAGGGGAGAAATGCCAGACATGTTAACATTAAATATACTGCACCACTAATGAGAAGCAGCCAATGGATATCTTCATTCAGCATCTCTAGGATGGTATTGTCTTCGGCCCCTCCACACTGCTGCATTCGTTGCAACTGACCATGCAGGCGTGTCAACCGATCTTCAAGCAGCCTACAGTGGAAAGATGATTTCATTTCTAAAACATCTTATGTCTTTAAAGAAAAAAGACAACACTAATTAAAAAATAACTCACTCAATTTTAACAGTTTGTAAATTAGGACTCAATGCATCCTTTGGATATCACATAATAATAGTCGGCTTATGGTAAAGGTTACACTATGCAACACCAAAAATGCATACAGCTTAAAATTAGTTATTTCCGAAGTACTTTATCTCACAAAATATAAAAATCACCATAAAAACTTGAGATTAGCCTTTGTTTTCAAGATACAGACTCAATTCGCAACTCCAGCGCTCGAATACGCTACCTTTTGGTGATTTATAAAACCAAAGGAAAAGGTAAAACATTGTGTTCCACCTGTGTCTGTTGGTAAACATAGGCAGTTTGTTACCAGTGTTAATTAACGCATTCGATGTGTCTTAGATTGCTTTCAGCAACAGAAATTGTTTCGTCCCTTAAATATTAATATTAGTTTTCATTATTTCCCTCTAAAAAGTGAATTGATTTTCGTAAATGGCGAAAGCGTAAACACAAAAATATTTTGGATTAACAAACTTCGCATTATCAACGAATATGCTCGTCTGTTCGATGCATTTTTTTTTTTGAAAGAGGATAAGGTTATACCAGGTAATTTTTTCTTCTACTGTTTTGTGTGGCTTTGTAAGAATAGTTTTTTTTTTAAATCTTAAGCTCAAAAGAAAGATTTGATAACATCAGCAGAAGAATTAAGACTTTTATCTCTTCCTAGTTTAATAATAATTAATTTAACTAACCTTATTTTACTGCAGCATTTAAATTGGAATGGACAGTACACAAATTATTTTCTTGAAAATATTATCGTAAAACAAAATGAAAAATGTTTAATGCTGAGAATTTTCATCGCCAAAATAGTGCAATTATAGTTCAGGGTTATAGTTTTAGTATTGTGCGAGCTAAAAACCCTTGGCGAGATTTTGCATGTCAGTTGTAAACCATTTTTATTTTTTATCATGTGTGGATTAAAATGGTAGAAAGATTACGGAATTCAATAAGTTTAAAGAAATAATGGAAGATCAATTATGAAGAAAACTATCACCATGTATCCGAGAGAATTTTATTGATGATGCATGACAGAATTAAATCATAACTCAGAAATTAGAAAGATATGAAACAGAAAAAAATAAAATTAAACGATTCGGCAATTTGAGAAATAACTCAGCTTCAAATGTAAAACAATTAGCGCTAGCCAAACAAGACAAAGAAGTATCATCTTCCTCTTTTGATAACACTGGTAAACAAAGGTTTGGTTACATGAAATATTTTTAATGTTTTTATGGTCAGAATGAAAATGTAGTTCCATCAAGAATTGATAAATATCGAATTCAACATCGGGGAAATGGCTGCTTACAACTACAAACTAAAAAATTTGCATTAATTTCCAATGTTTAGTAATGTTTCTTGAATTCTAATTTCTTTCTACGTGGACCAGAATATCCACAAGACTTTAAAAACTAATTTAAAAAGAATAAAACAAAAAAGTCATGCATACAAACAAAAATTACTAGGTTTATTAGGATTTTATGGCATGCATTTGTTTTACCTTTTTCATCCGCCATTAGACGGTGGTTGCAGTGCCCCCTATAGTTTGTTGGAGTTGCGAATTGGGGAAGTGAAATCTCACAAGTGCTCTATTTTTTTCAGCAGACAGAAGCAACTCCCGTAGGATTGATCATCTTTTAAACTTTGACCCTTGGTGCAGATAGAAAATCTCACACATAGAACTACTCCAAGAAACTTTACTTCTGGGCAGAGAAATGCCTAAAATGAGTCTCAAGTAGATCCACCTATGTTTGTTATGCTAGGAATAGTGAAGAACATGGTGCAAGCAATGACTCAAGATGGTTTTCTAATACCTTAGAAGGAAATTTAAAAGAAATATTGAAGCTTAGGTTAAGGAAAGATTTTATAACAGTCCTTCAAATACGCATAATTGTAAAGCTCTTCCTTGGAAAATGTCACCCATTCCATATTTGGAGTCCGCAGTCAAATAAGAACATACCTGACCAAGATGGGTACACAATGGTGCAAAATGTGGCGGGCAAAGAGCCCAATGGCTGACAGCTGATCCCAGTATTTGGTTCGATCATTCTCTTCCACCTCTTCAATCTCTTCTGGAGCACTCTGAAATGGAGGGAAAGAACATTTTATAACATATGACTGGAATGTGATCCATTATGATTAAACTGTTAGTTGAAGGAAAAAAATTGTGAGCCATTAGAGGAAAACACATGGCAGTTCAACAATGTTAAGTATTACTTGACTCAGTAATCAAAATTTTATTACTCTTTTATCTTATTTCTAAGAATTTGAAAGAGGCGTAATCTTCATTTAACTACTTAACAAGGTGTCAGAGTAATAGTGCTCATGTAGCCAGTATAGAGACAAAAAGTACTTTCTATAAGACCCTACATTTGGTAATCTGATTCAGTGCATTAAAAAAAAGAAACAAGAAAACTGCAAATATTCCAGCAATAACAGTATTCGATCCTGGCTCAAGTCCATCTGAGGCTTGGCGGTATTGGCAAGAAGACTTTAACGATTATGCAAAAGCATTAAAATATGGTAAAGAATCAGAAACAATAAAAACAGCACTTTTTTGACATGTTTGTTTGTGGGGATGAATTGAAGAAACAATTGCAAGATTTCAATATTATGCATGAGAGTGAATCAAACGAGGAAACATTGCAAAACATTTTGGAGGAATTTGACAAATACTTTGAAGATTATTTAAATGAAGTTCAGGCCTCTTTCAAATTCCTGGAAATAAGAGTAATGAAATCTTGATTACTAAGTCAAGTAATACTTAACAAACATGAAAAAAAAAGAAAAAAAAACTTTAATTGGGGACAAAGATTGCTTTTTATGAATTTTTAATCCTTTTTCTTAAATTGCAATAGATTTTTAAATATTTTTTTTTCTTTTGCGTATGCTGACTGATGAATAAACACAAATCAGAAATACAGTACCAATAATAGTGAGGTATGAGAAAAATTTGCTTATTAAGGTCATTAAGGTAAAACAAAAATACTGTAGGGAGAGCTGCTGTACCCACGGACAAAATTCACTTTTCAATTTTTGCTGGTCTATGGGAATGGATAAGCGATCGGTAAAATTTTCTGGCAGAACTTATTTACAACTTATCGTCTGATTTGGCAATTTTTGTCAGGTAAAAATCTCAAAGCTTTCAATTTTAATTTTTTTTTCTTAAAAAGCATCTTTTTTGTCCATGGGTACAACATCCCGTTCACTCTGTGGACAGGTGCCTTTGTACCCATAGGCATATAAAAAAATATATAAATAAGTCTGAGGAACTCAATTATACTCAATACAATTTAATAAGATATTTTATATTGAAATACTTCAAACATCTGTTGAAAATAACATTAAACAAAATATCCAACAGAGATTAAACTTTGAAATTAATCGAAGCTTTATTCCGTTTTTTAAATTTTCCTTAATTTTTAACACCAGTAAACTCTTTAAAGAAATTATAACTTTTAAGAGAGTTAATGATGTGATGAATAATTAATATGTTTTTAAACAAAATATTAACTAGATTCCTGATAGTATAGCTCTCTATGTACCTACATAATAACTTCAATTTATACGAAAATTGAACCCTTTAACAAAATTAACCCATTACAAAAAACTCAGTTTAGATTAAACCAACAAAAATCTAGAAAAGTTGACTTCAAATGAAAACAGGTGGGATTGACGTTCTGTAGATCCTACAACAGGTGGGGGCTACTTCAACACTATATCTTCAAGACCTGATTCAAATTCATCATCATTGTTAAAACTAAATTTCGGACGTTGATGACAAGGCACCATTTTGAGGTACTTCACATTGTAAGAAGACTCAGGTGTGACCCAAGGAGACTAAAAATTGCCATCCGTGGATACACATGGTTCGTCCTTGGGTACAAAGGTACGCCATTTTGGTTTTTCAAGCCAGTCACATCGACAAAACCACAGTTTAACAACGTTAAAAATCAAAAACATAACCTTCAAAATATAGAGAAACATGATACCCATAGCAAAAATGAATAATACAATGCACGATGGACGAAAAAAAGAAATTGCTCATGTTTTTTTTACTTAGATCTTACTAAAACCGAAAAAATGTGATAGAATCTTAAATATTCGTTTGATGGCGTTGAAACTTCCTGGGATGCTGGAGAGGGCTGTGACACACACGTTGAACCCCAATTAGGATTTTTCTAGACAATACTCGGAATTTTCCGACCAACGTCCGTGGGTACAGCAGCTTCCTTTTTATTTAGTACAACAATCGAAACAAAGTAATAATGACAACTCAAAATCCATGTAATTCACAAGACAAAACAAATCATTTACAGAAAATGTATCAAGATCAGTAAAATTACTAATTAATATAATCAAATCTGCAAGTTTGTAGATGCATACATAAACAAATTTTGTTCAATTTTAAGCATGTAAGATGATTCTTCTTGTGCAAATGACAGCAAACCATTTTGTAAAGGACATGTTGCTATGGAAGTAAAATTTTAGAGAATCTGCCATGGAATCAAAAAAATTGACTTAAACAGATAAGCGAAAAAGTACAAAGCATGGAGTAAATTTCATCTGCAAAAACGTTTTTATCCCCTCAAAAGCAAAAGGATACATTGGTGAAAACTTACTTGAGGGCGTGTTCCTTCTGGTGGGGAGAGATGTGTTTTGAGGTATTGGTTGAATATTTGGACGGAAGCCTGCTGTACCAGTTCTGGAGCAAAGTACTGGTTATCTTGTAGCACCATCTGCCATGCATCCAACAGATGCTCAAATCCCTCATTGTAGACCCGGTCATCTTGTGACTGCAAATGATATATAAAAAATATAAAAAAAACTTATGGTTTGCTGTGCTCCCCTTACAAACAAGTTCCATGCTCAGTACTACACTCATATGCGAACTCATTATTTTTTAAGTCATGTAGAGGGGGGGGGAGCATTGACCCCCCCCCTGTTGGAAGTCCCTTTAAATGATCGGCCCTCTTACTGACCATCTACCTATATTGACCTCAAAATTTATCTATCTATCTACATGCACAAGCTCTCTCTAAATTTTCTTATCTATCTTTATTTGTTTTAACCTAACTGCCAATCCACAACAAAAACAAAGATCGTGCAAAAAACTGGGAGGCATATTTAATTAAAATAGCCAAAAAAAAAAAAAAAAAAAACATGTTCCCTGTCGTGTGTGCAAAAGATAAAAAAAATTCACTGCTTTTATTGAATTATATATTTATACACAAATATGTAACTTTAAATAAACACAGCAAAACGACTGGGGGGGGGGGGGGAGGAATAAGATCCTGAAATGGAAAAAAACAAAGCGAGAGAAATGCTGCAGTTATATCACATGGCCATGACATCACCATAAATTTAAGAAGTATTTTCTGAAGAGGGTGAAATGTTTTTACTATTACATACCTTAAATTCAGAAACAAGGCCTTTATACCATTTGTGAGATGAGCTAAGCAAAAAATTCAACCCATGAAAAAATGCAAAATAAAGGTTTTTTCAGAAATTCATAAAAAATACCAAAATTGCTCTATCTGCAAAAACTTTTTTTTCATCTTACTTAAAATTAAATTTCCTACATTTTAATGTTAAAAATATTTTTCTTGCACAATTGTTCAAGGGTCTATGGAGTATAAAGTACTAAAAATTGCTTAAAATCACATAAAACATTAAATTACCTTTTTAGATTAAGTTTTTTGGAAATAAATTATAACCTATGTTACTTTCTGATAGAAATGATGAAGAATAGTTAAAATTAGTCTAGTGGTTTCGGTGCCTATTCAATACAATTATAAAAAATTTCTCCTCTTTATAATAGTAATATAGATTGAATCAAGTAAAACGAGAGAAATAATTTTAAAAAATCATTCCAATAAATTTAATTGAAAAAAGTATATTCATTAACCCATTCGGGATGGCAATCCGCAGAAGATAGCGCTCCCTAGGACGGCAGCTGTTACACGCGGACTGTGCGCACAGGCCGGGGCAATTTCTCTCGCTAAGCCTAATATGCTATTTCGGAAAGTAAGCATACATAATAATGGATAAAATTTATACTTTAAGCAGAAATGAAACCATTTTTTAATAGATGATAAAATGTATCAAAATTTCAATCATATCAAAAAATTGGATAAAAATAATTGATAGTTAAGAATAAAATGCAAAATACATTGTTTTTTACAATAACTAAAAGTACCAAAATTAAACAATATATTTTCTACAAAACAGGAAAAATATTTGCTCTTAATATTATGAAATACTTGAAGAATATTGTAACAATTAATATTTTAAAGCCGCATGAAAAATTTCAAAGCACAGATAAATGTGCATCGAGCATTTTACTCATATGTAGTGTTAAGTCTTTTATTCTGCTTTGAGCAAATTACACATCTCCGTCTAAGTTCTTTGCCTCCTTTTTTCAGGGTATGATTTTCGAAAGTATTACTGTATGAAGAACTCCAACAAAAATAATTTTTAGTTGTTTCAATGTGACTCAAAAGATCCATAGATGGATCAGTCATAAATTAAGATATTTCCTCCTCGGAAATATAACGTGTTCACCATGGCTACCAAATGAACATAAAAGTAAAACCCCTTGCTAGAATATCTCCCCTCCAATCCCTTTATAAATGGAACTGAAACTAGAAAGAGCCACTTCAAAATGAGTATACGTTTCCCTTCTCACTTGCAAGCACATGCTTACATTATCCTTCACGAAATCCAATAAATCACAGACACTTGAAAGACCCCATTCTGACGTCAGACAGAGAAATACTTATGCAGGAGAGCAATCTTTTGAACGGAACATGGATGCATGGATGAGTAATGCCATCTAATAGTAAACATTTCCTTTCAAATCCAAAACTCAGAATAGCGTCGTTAGGCTGGCTGCATATTACTTACCGTAACGCACGGATGCGTTTTTCGTCTCCGAAGAACCACCTAGAGCTGACACAAAGACGCGCCGTTCGTCCCGAACGGGTTAAAGTTGTCATTTTCATAGAACTGCCCAGCAGCACCATTTTTTGCTTGGATAAAGCTACTAAGTACTCAGGGGCGGATTGGCTCGCCTCACAGTGGTCTAAAATCGTCAAAAAGCGCTTAAAACCCATATCTATCGCAATAGTTGAGCTAGAAACTTGGGATTTGGCGTTCTCACCAGCCTTATGTGTAGAATTAAGGTAACAAAAGGTTGAAATTATTTAGTCAAAATTTGACGTACATTAGTGAATATGAAAACGGTCCACCCCTGCATTTTCGTTATTAAATATTGAATTTTTTATCCGATCAAATATCATTGACACAGAGGGTATATGAACAAATATTCTTTAAAAATATCACCAAATCAACAGTATTTTAATCTTACCCATTTATAAGCCTGCGAACTATTGACCAGTGATCAGATTTGAGTAATGTTTTGAATTTATGTCTGTTTAGGTCCAGTAAATAGAGAAATAGCATAAATTTCCCAAAGAAAGAAAAAAAAAAACTTAATGTGTGTTTTAGTATGTTCCAATTTTGGAACATTGGCACTTTGCATGAAGTTATTTTTTGATAAACATTCTATATTTGGAAATGCATGTCATATAGTTTCAATATTTTCTGATTGAATGACGTTTTCATTCTTTTCCTTTTTTGTTTGCTAATGGTACTTACTGTTCCTTTTTGAGCAATCACCATTACTTATTGTTCTCATTTGCCTGTCCTTGATGTTGTGGTTCCTTTTTCAGCTTGGACCAGGGGCCTTTGCAGCACCACCCCCAAACGCCGCGGCTCCTCTCGTCTTGAGCGCTGTCCCCCAGAATCCACTTCTGCTGGACAGTGGCGTCCATGTCCTACACATGCATGCTCATACACATTCACACTCACACGGGGGGGGGGGGGGGTTACACACATACACACGCCTACAAACACACGTAAGCCAACACACACTCAACCAACCAGGAGGAGGGGTAAGCTTGGTGGTGGGGGGGAGGGAGCCGTTTCTAGAAACAATAATTCCAATGAGTAGGGTCTTGTCACAAATCGTGATTGCGAAAAACATAATTTGAATTCAAAGTTTCAGAACTCAAATTAGAGTTGATTGGGAGAAAAAGGGGGTCACAGGTCTTTTTTTTTCTCTTTTCATTTGTTTCTTTTATTTCCTGATAATCCTAGCATTTGCTTTTCCTCTGATTTTCATGATAAATTTTCAGCAGTGTTTGTAAAAGAAAACTTCTATCCATCCAAATACATCAGCTGATGTAATAAGCTCTAAACCATTTTCTATATCTTCATATATCTTCTTCCTAAGGAATATTGCCTGATTCATCAGGGGATCATTGACATATTCTAGGTCTAAATGCGCTATCATTTATAAACAGATGCTGCCTGTAAATATCGTTATACTTTTTTTACCATTTTTGACCCACTCCCCCTATTTGTCACAATTGTCACACTTCAGCGTACCCCCCCCCTTTGTCACACTTCGCGCAATCTTTTATAAACGTGGAGAACTAAACTAGAATCGACTTTGACATTGGATTGAAGCAAAATTTCTACAAGATTGCAATGTTTTATTTGAAGCATATTGGTTAATATCGCTGAACTTCTCTGGCGAGAATACTGACTTGAATGCTCCAAAACAATACTTTATGTTCACAAGGGATTGAAAACATTAGTTTAAAAATCAAAGGTCACAATATATCGCTCTATTTCACTGTTGACAAATAAAAAGTGTTTTTGAAATCGTGTGTTTTTGTTCGCCGAGCTATTACTCTCAAGGTTGCAGGTTTTCGCAGCTTATTATTGTTGGGAATGTTTCTATACATGGTACCAAACCATCTAAGTATATAATCAACTAGACGCAAAATGTGTAGTAGGAAGAATAAAATTTTTATTTTCAGATAAAAATGTTAAAAAATAAAAATAAAAAATGAAAAGGAAAAGATGTACTCATTACATCCCAAATAGCTGAGAAAAGACCTCCAATCTTCCTGTTCAAAAAATTATAATCAAAGAAAGAAATTGGACTTCATTTTTTACAAACTAAGATTTCCTATACTCAATCTTCTACAATATCCTAACAAATGCTTGCAGGCAACTCAAGCCCTGAAACTCAAGAAATGACATTCTCAAGAGGTAACGAATACATATTTACAGCCAAAATGGCTGAATTAAATAAGTGAGGAATCCGAGTTTTGAGTGCTTTTTGACGATTTTGAACCACTGTGTGCCAAACCCATCAGCCAGCAGACTGATGCGCCCTCAAGCCTAAACTGTTGGGCATAAATGCCTGTTAGCAACAACAGTAAATAATCCTACCTCATCACCTCACAACAGCAATAGTAAAAGAGAATGTTTTTCGTTACTTACAATTTATTACCAATAATTATGCATGACTGGGGTAAAAACGCTTATCCGCACTCATTTTGCGTTGGTCGAATCGACCGAATGTTTTGTTTCACTTTCGCCCACCTTTGCAGAACTCCATAATGGACAACTTCACATCAAAGCTTCTAGAAGGAATCTGATGGCACGTGTACTCAATGATAGCAGTGACGAGTGTTCGTTCACGTGACTCGGATATGCTAATAACCCTGGGGATATTTAAACTGCTCGCGGCTTATGTTCTTTCTCTTTGATTACATCTCTTTGTCGTAGGCGGTTTGCTTTGTCAGCATTCAAACTTGCTTGTTCGTGTCACTCGCCCCTCTTCAAAATTATGAGCTTGTATTAGCTAATTTCCTAATGGTTTTAAAGATTTACACCAAAGCCTTGGTTGATAGTCATGTAGTTTAGATTTCATCATTTCTGTATTACTTATCTTTTACATTAATAGCACATAGCACCTGGTGTGCCACAGTTTGTAGCTAAATATGAGATGGAATTAATTATTACGTTTTTAGTATATTTTATCATTTACAGACTGTTTTAGCTATATTCCTTGTTGTTTAATAAATGTGGTTCAAGTTTGAAATAGTATATTAGTCTTCTTTCAGAACTCACTCTGCAAATATTAAAGGAAATATTGAGGAGATATTATTAGATTAGAAAATATTTATAATAATAATTTTTTTTTAAATATACTATTAATATTTTTTATTAATAGTATATTTAAAAAAAAAATTTTTTTTTCATATTTAGTAATTTTTTAAATATTTTGGTGCAACTTCCTTTTTTTTTGCGCTCACAAACCTGTACGACTTCTCTTCGCTTTTTTTTGCTTTTCTTTAAACTTGTAAACCTGTGTACCAGCATTTTTTTTTTCTTTTCTTCATTTTGGCGCCCTTTGGAGGCCAAGGTTGCAGCCCCCTTGCAGGACCCAGTCTGCCCCTGCAAGTATTATCTTTATTTCAAATAGCAATAAAACAATCAAGAGCTGTCTTAAAAACTCTTATAATTTAATATGCATAGTGGTTTGCTTAGCCCCCATACTTGACATTAAGTATTTTCTAACCTTCATCTATCTAAAATGATCAAGAATCTCTTCGAATGAGAGAGAAAATAAGAAAGAAAAACAAAAGAAAAAAAAACCTCACCTTATCCTCATGTGCAGCCATATCAATGCATTTACACGTGAGAGCAGTCATTTGTGAGAGGTAGGCCTGCAATATCTCTGGTGGGAGGGAATTTATGTAGAGGGCCGGGAAGAATACATGCAGGCGGCTCAACATGTTAGAGATTCCAATCACCTCATGATCTCTTAAGGGGCCCCTGTGCAGAAACATAAAATAAAAAATATAACAATTAGGGTCTAAGGCCCTTTTATAATACAGTACACAGAGACAGGCAGACATATCACAGGGGTTGGAGAGGTGATTTCAAAAATTTTAGTACACAATTTTGATAAAATTTTAGGACATTTTAAGTTTAACAAAAAGTTTTTTTAAAATTTAAACATAATTTATAAGCTTGATTTTCACAGAGGATGATAAAACATTTCAAATTAAATGTTGAAAACTAGAATGAAGTAGAAGTATATACCACATACCAGTAGGATAATTGTATGTCCAATTGCTTCTTTACTTGCCTTGCTGTTGTTTCATCAAAGTGAATTACAAAGAATGATTTAAAAAAATATCCTTAATTAGGAGGGATTTAAAGTAAGGTGCAAGTCTAAAATTTATACTGTACTTAACTTTTTATCAGATAATTTAATACTTTTTGCTAACTTTTTATCAGATAATTTAATACTTTTTGCTATCTTTGAATCCCAGTACATTAACGAATAAATCATTTAAAGACGCAAATGAACATTTTTTTATAGCATCAAAACTAAGAAAACCTCTAGTTTTGAAATTTTACCTTGGAGTGAATTTGGAATGACAGCTTTGGATTACTTCATCATAATAAATTCGTTTTCAAAACTAGACGAAGAACAAGGAATTAAAAATACAGCTTGATTTTTCAAGCTACTTGTCAACCTTTTATGTCTCGCCGTATCAGCATGAGACAATACCTGTGAAAATCCTTAATTATCAATATTGGAAAGATAATGTACAAATAGAACAAAATGTTTTAAATTCATCCTTTTTTGCACGGCACTACGTGTGATCATGCATTCATTTCTGTCTGCGTTTTCCAATCACAAGGAAAAGAATTTCGTTTTCCATAGCATTTTAATCAAATAAATTAACTATTTAAATTTTTAAAACAAAAAGATAGTTGATAAATTTAAAAATTTTATGTGCAAGAAATAATCTAATTTTACTGAACAGAAATACACAGCAAACTGACTCTTTGCACTGTAAGAGCAAACCAATTCTCCAATCACACACAAGATAAGCACTATAAAAATAAAATAGTACCTCCCACCAGGGAGCAAATTATTTAAATTTGCTCTAAATAAATTTTTGAACAAAGTTTTTACATTTGGGTTCTAACTCATCACATTGTGTGTCTTTTTTTTTTTTCAATTAGCTATGATACCTTTCACCCCCTAACCCCTCTGTCTGCCATGGAACTGAAATTTGCGAGAAGGGGAATACCCCCTCCCCCCGGTTCGCATATTATTTTCATTTCTTTTCAAAGGGAGAAAATAAAAAACATCAGATCATGTTCCTTTCCCCAAACTCTTTTTCTGCAAAATTTGCCTTCAGCTGTTTATTTTCTTTATTATTTTATTTTTATACATTTCTTGCAGAAAAGAATGATTGCAAAAGTTATGAAGTATACATTAAAACAAACAGCTTTATATTGCGCGTGTGGTTTGGCTAACTGTATCCCCCCCCCCTATTTCTCCAGAAAAAAGTAGCAGCAGCATAGGTTTTTCTCTGTTTCTTTTTTAGAGAAAAATTTTAAGGTCTACAAAGTTTATTTTATTCTACAGTATAAGCATATCATCACGAAAAGTTTCATTTCTAGGTTGAATTTAATTTTTTTGCATAAATAGGAAATAAATAATGAAAACTTGAGGAATTTTAGGACAAAACTCGAAATTTTAGGAATTTTGGGACAAAATTTTAAATTTTAGGACAATTTCTACCCCTGATATAAGTGAGATAGAGATAACAGAGACTGGCAAACTTTTAACCTTATGTACCAGTGATGAGAAAATTAATTTAGTTCATAAGAGAGGAGAAAGCTATGAAGACTCACCCATTAAGGAGATGGACGAGATTCTCAACAAAACAACGGAGGTAGCTAAGCCTGTCCTCTTTCTTACTGAGAACTTGCCCGTTCAAGGAGGACAGTTGATGTAGGCACTGAAGTGTGTGATGGCACAAATCAGGGATTTCTCGTACCTGCCAATGAAGCTGGAACCAAGGAAAGAGAACAGATAACATAACTCAGGGAGGGTTTCATAAAGACTCAGCTCAAAAAAAGGCACAATAAAATCATCATAATTAAGGATATCCTGTCCCAAATCTGCACCCCAACAAACCCCATGGTTCTGAGGAATGAAGGCAGCAGTTCTTAAAATTATTTTCATGCTAATTTAAATGCAAATTTTATTCACATTTGTCACATGATCCTGATCTGAATAAAAAAGAGCTTCATCTTAGAAGTTAAACCATGAAAAGTGAACAATGCGAGGGACTTTGGAGTGTAATGAAACGCACTCGAAATTGTGGCCCTCGAGGCCTGATTGGTAAGGCGTCGAATTTGTAACAGGAGGGTTCCGGGTTCGAGGCCAGCCGGTTGAAGATCCTCCGTGTTCATTAATTGTGACTTAGGCATGTTAAATATGTTTGTGATCTCAAAGCGCTCCATGTTCCCATTCCAAAGCTCTGTTTATTTGTGCTAAACAACGTTGGATATTTGCTGTTATGACCTATGGGAGTGTTGGTTCAAGGGTTGCTTGGATTCTGGTCTGGATTGAAAACAAGAGCGGTCTTGCAGGGAGCCATCCAACCGGTTAAATCATGTATAGTGGTATACAGGAGTTTTAGTTTACCTGCCCACAGCAGTATATATAAATGTCATATGCATCAAAGTTATGCAAAAAACTAGAAATTTAAAGCAAATAATAGCAAGGTGCACTATTAATTTATAAAGTAAAAATTGAGCAATTTCAAGAACTTTTTGGGATTCCTCCAGGCAAAAATTACAGATGTGGAACACATTAAATAAATGGAGCCAAATTAAACACTATTAAATTAACTTAAGATTCAATGCCATACCTGCCAATTCTACCGGTTTTTCCGGGAGATTCCTAACTTTTGATTATTTCTCTTGTTTGTGTATAAGATGTAAGGAACATTTGATTGTACTAAGAGGGATAATAAAAGGTCCTTTATTTCCTATCCAACAATGAAAAATCCATCGTAAACATCTACTGGATTTTTTAATGATCTACTGGATTTTTCCCCAGTAGATGTTGGATATATCAACTTGACATAATCTTGGGTTGCAAATTTAATAGACTTATGTACTAAGACAAAACATAAAAAATATATCTGAAAACCTTAGCTATATATACATTAATTCATATTTTTAGCAGCAAAATAGGTTCAAATGAGGTAAGGATGTTCATTTCATTTATTCCAAGTGACCACACTTTTTTAAGATTTAAAAACCTTTTAATGTTTTTCAGGTCAGGTACACAACACATCTTGTAAGGGTAATTTTCCATACCGAATCAAAAGACTGTTCTTCTTCCAAATTAATTCGTATTGATACTGATCAGGCAGAAAAAGCAAAGAATTCTTCAGAAGGGTAGTTAGAGCCTTGCAAGGGTAAAGAAAAAATAAAAATTCTCACCTTGTAGAAGAGTTGGATGACTGTTGGATCAACAAATACTTCATGCCAGTCAACTGTGGGTCGTAGCGCCGGGCACTGCTGAGATTCAAACATGCCCACTAGCTTGCGAGGAACTGATGATAATAGTCAAAGAAAACGAATAAAGCATATGTTATATTAATTTTGAGTGGAAGACAATGCAGTGAAATATCCCAAAATCCATACTAGTTAAATCAGTTTTTCATTCACATACGATACTAGCACTATATAGTGCTGTGGTTTACAATATATATATATATATATATATATATATATATATATATATATATATATATTTTGTGGTTTACAAAAAATATATATATATACTGTTATATTGGACAAACTAAGAATTCATTAAATATTCGTATCAACAATCACAGACATGATATACTTTCGTTCAAAAACAAAGAAGACAAAGAACTTCAGCACTTTCAATTTCACAGTTTTGATAATATTTCTATTTCAATTCTAGGTTTTGAACACTCTCTGGAGAAGAGACTTTCACTAGACTCTCATTTTATTCTACAATTCAAATCTATTTTCCCTTATGGGTTAAATTCTTCCCTTGATAATAAATTATATACAGCATACCATAACTCATCTAAAAATCTTAGTATTTATTCGCTGTTTAGATTTGGAAATAATACTAAAACTTCTTGTTTTAATAGAGGATCAGGAAAATCCCCTCCTCGTTTCTGCATTTTTTTGCCCATTGATATGCAGATAAGCTTGAAAATTCATTTTGTCATTCTTATGACACAGAATATGTAAGGAAATTTATTTTTAGTCTAAAACTTAAATTTCAAAAAAAAAAAACTCAAAAATTTCTTTCCAAACTATCTTTTTAAAAATTCACACTTTGAATTTCTTTGTTATGATCTTCTGATCTACAAAGTTGGTTATACTCAACAACATCAAACCTACTACTGTACTTTTAGTTTTTTGCAAAAATCCTTCGACTATTTAAACTTTTCAAAACTACACAGTAAACTTTTGGATTTTTTTCCCATCAAGGATCTACAAATTGTCTTCAGCTACAAATTCAATCCTCCTTTCTCGAAAAAAATTCTAAACTATCAAGAAGTTGCTAAAAACTTTGATAAATATTTGGACTTTGATTGCAATTGTGCTAATTTCTCTAATTCCATTTTCTTCAACTCTGATCTTGGTCATATTCTGACAGGTGATTTAAATTTTTTACAAAACAAAAATCTCATTAAACTTTTTAGTTTGGGTACTAAATATCGGCCTAATTTTCGTATTAATTTCCTGAAAGCTTTTAATAAGCTTATGTTTGAACTTGAATATTTTTTAAGAAAAATCTCTTATAGTTTTAATGTTCCACTTAATGCATTTCTTGAATATAGACACCGCTTTTTAATTGAATTGAAATCACATTTACGTGATATTGTCAACACAGAACCTTCATACTTCCATCTCTCTGCTGATGAAAATAATGCCATTAATGAGTTTAAAAAAGCCTTTGTCTTTACTGTTGTTGATAAAGCCAGTTTTAATTACTCTATCTGCTGCAAAAAATTATATGCTAATATTTTGAAAAATGAACTAGAAAAAACCACCACTTATGTTTCCTCCAAACTTAATGAATCCTCCATCATCAAAAAATTTGCTGCTGCTTACAAACTTTTAAAATTGCCACGTCCTGATTCTGTTAACTTACCTTATATATATGCAATTCCAAAATTTCATAAAATACCTGTTGGATTTCGTTTTATATGCTCTGCCACCAACACCATCGGAAAAAATCTGAGTGTAAAGCTTGAACAGTTTCTCAAAAAAAATCTAGAACAACTTAAACTTCAACAAATGAATTGGTTTTGGATTGTTAATAATAGTGTTGAAGTGATCAATTTACTTAATATGTTTGATATAAATAACTTAGAAACTTTTCATTTTGAAAACCTCTTCACCAATATCCCACTCATTGAACTTTTTTCCTCTGTGTCAAAACTTTTTAATTTAGTCAAGGATTCCCTTGATTTTAATGAATTGATTTTTCTTGGTCTTTTTAAATTTTGTATTTTCAATAATTTTTTCAAAAATGGTAATTCATGTTTTCTACAAATTAATGGCATTGCAATGGGAGCTAATTTTAGCTCTACATTGGCCAACCTTTTTCTTTTATATTATGAGAGAAAATATTTAATTGACAATCCTTCCTCTACACCGCTTTGTTGCAGATACATTGCTGACCTTTTGTGTATAAATTTTCCTAATTTTTCTGAACTTAGCAAAATGATTTATCATAGTTTATTAACACTCAAAAAGACTAGTTCTAATCAAAATAGCTTTAATTTCCTGGATATCAACATACAAATTGACTCAAATTGTTCCACTACAATCTATGATAAAAGACGCAAATTTAATTTCACAGTTAACAGCTTACAGGATTTTTCCTCCTGCTTAAGTAAAAAGGTTTTTATTGCAGGGTTGGCCGAATTGGACCCAATTGGGTTGGACCCAATGGGTTTTTTTGAAAAAACCCACTTAAAAAAACCCATTATTTAACCCACTTTTGGGTTTTTTTAAATTTTCTGAGAAGTTTTAAAAAAAAAATAATTAATTTAAATATTTTCACAATTTAAACTTCTTTTTTATTTGTTCTTCACCACCACAGACAATGAACATAAAAAATGAACTTTGAACTTTAATAGTATTTCTTAATTCTTAACGGCATTAAAAAAATACGTCAAAGATTTTAAATAAATGTATTTAACTTTTTTCTTTAACTGGTCAATAAATAACTCAAATTATATTGACCAAGTCCTGTCACGTCTGATTTTCTCAATATTTGTAGATTGTACAGAGGAAACTAATCTAGTTAAAAGGCTTTCACGTTAATTAGTTTCTGTTAACCAACACGTCATAAATCTCGAATAAACACAAGGTATATTTTTTAGAAATAATCAGATTTTTCAAACGGTCGACAGAAAACAGAACGGGTACAGTATTTTCATTATCTTACGAAAAGTTTAGTATTTCTTACTCTGTACACAGAAATAGAAAAACAGGCAACATAAAATTCAAAGAAATGTCTTGATTAAGCTGGAATTTCGTAAAAAGGGATTTAAACTACTTGAGGTTCTACAGTAGTTTTGCATAACAAAATGAAATACAATAAAGTAAAATGCAAAGAAAAAATGTAGTAATTAAAAACAAACAATAGATTTTATCACTTGAGAAGTAACTTTGCCTTAACTGTTGGTAATAATGAAAATTAAAAAACCTCAAACTTCACCATTCTTGGGTTTTTTCGTCTTTTATACTTCTCTTCAGAAAACGCTAAATTTTAACTAGTTTTCCAGCTTTTTTTACCCGAAGACACTTTTTACACTTTGTCCATATACTTATGCTACAATATGCTACAAGTACCCCACATTTTCCCTAAAAAAGACAAAAAAACCCACATTTATTTTAAAAAACCCAACTTTGGTTGGGTTTTTTTGGGTTTTATTTAAAAAACCCAAAAAACACTGGGTACATGGGCTTTTTTGAAAAAACCCGGGTTTTTGCCAACCCTGTTTTATTGGCATCATTGTTTCGCAAGTTTTCAGAATAAAAAGAATTTGCAATATCATTTCTGCATTTAAGCAAGAAATTTCAGTACTCAAAAGCTTACTTTTTAATAATAACTTCCCTAAAAATCTAGTTGAAAACATTTGCTTAAGTATAGCCTTCGATGAGCATTTCGCTTCTCTTGAAACTGTTTAACTGTGTAAATGTATGATACAACCGTGACAAACCATTTTTTATGAATCACCGGGGTGGATTAATTTTTACACGTAAGAAACAGGCGACTTGGTATGTCTATGGATTGGTCCTCTGGATATGTTTTTATCTTTCTTTTACTGCTATGTTGACAACTGGAATGGAATTTTATCAGGTTGAACAATGGAATCGGCTTTGTTTCCATGGATTTCAAGGTAAGACAATTTTGTTATTGGCAGGTACTGTCCCGTGGATGGCTAATTATCGGAACTTGTTTTCCTAATTATTCGAGGCGAAACCCCCTGCTTTTAGTTTTAGGTTTGAGCTCTAGTTTATTGGTTTTAGTTTAGCAAGTGGTGCTTTTGCCCATTGTTACTCTATATTGCATGTACTGGAGCTTAAACATTCTCTTTTAGTTCATAGTTAAAATTTTGGTCTTTTGACCATAATTAATGAATCCTCCACAGCTGATGGGCTCTGGATTCACTCTTTATCTTTTCCTACTTAATAGCTGTCTGCATTTTTCCTTTTTATCATCATTAATTATTTATAATTTGTTTAATATTTGAAATTCTGTTTGCTTAATTTTATTGTTACTTGGCTTTTTAGTTTTGCTGCGTTGCACATCTATGGGCTTTTGGTGTGTTCTTTTCAATATTTTTCACTTTTATTATATATATATATATATATATATATATATAATGTGTAAAACTAACCATATAATTTTGCTGAAAAAATACAATTTTATTAACAGCAGCAAGTCTGTTATAGTGAAAACATTGTTATCAAGTATTGTTTTGATGAAAAGGCATAGCAATATAACTAGAAGAAGAGAGCTAGTAGACAGTTTGCAAAGGTCACATTTCAACATTCTATAAAGGTATTCCAAGGCAAGGATACGTAGCATTGCAAACTGGAAGTTCCAGGTGAGAACCTGTTCTGCAATGATAAGAAACTTTTTGAAGAGACGTGCTGTTTCAGGAGGCACTCCACCCACCTTGTTCAACTCGCTTAGGCCTTGCAGACAAAACTGGAACAGTCTTTTCAGATCATTTCTCTGCAGAAAAACAAAAGGAAATATTTAAAATCAAGAAATGAAAATCCTACAAATAGGGTTTATACTCTACTGGGATGAAAAATTTCTATGGCTCTTTGAAGATCATAAAAATTTTCAGGACCTTGTTAAACGAAGAGAATAGTAATACCAAAGATAATAGAATACTAATCAAGATTGGACACTCCACAACCGGTTTTTACCTATGGCAAGGAAAACAAGCGTAAATAGAATGAAAGCTGGTGCTTCAAAAAAACGGACATTCAGAGCTATGGTCGCCAAGTTGAACTGGAGATTCTTGGAATTGGCATAGGGGGTTACAAACACTAAGAATTCTAAGAAAAAGTAGTGAGAAAGGACGGAGATACTAATCACCAGTTTCGGTTCCCCCAACAATGATGACAAAACCTAATTGATTCCAGAGGTTATCTAGTGTATTTATGAAATCTTGAAACTCAAATTACACCCTCTTCCTGCCGTTGGATTCTTTTGAAAATCTAACTAACGGTAGACTGATCAAGAGGTGATGTGGGTCTTCATAATGCCATAGAGTCCCGAAATGACTAAAGTCTAAAGCACAAATACGTTTGGAGTGGGCAACCAAAAACTGAAACTAAACAAAATAATCTACACACCCCTATAATTCCAACGCTTTTTCTTATTAATCAGGGTTGATACCTCTCAGGGAGAAAAGGATTCATGCACTTTTCAAGTACTTTTAAAGGCAAAAAAAATTTTTTTCAAGGCAATATAATAAATTTGTACTAAAAATATTGCATGCTGATTTCATTTAATGCAAATTTATAAATAATAGGTAATATATACTAATATTATAAAGAGAGAGGGTGGACTTTTGTGTGTTTATACGTTCGAGGTAAGCTCCAGAACCACTGCACCTATTTGAAAAATTCCTTCACTATATGAAAGATGCTTTCTTACTCAGTGACATAGG
The DNA here is from genome assembly GCF_026930045.1 of Uloborus diversus. Lineage (NCBI taxonomy): Eukaryota > Metazoa > Arthropoda > Arachnida > Araneae > Uloboridae > Uloborus > Uloborus diversus. Next base: position 129,130,297 of record NC_072731.1, on the reverse strand, counting down.
CTATAATTTGAAAATAATCAGATAAATAGTTCTTTTTTTATTCCAATTTAGGCCCAAATTTCACATAAATTCCTGAATATGGGAGTGAAAAATTACTTGCACATATTAATATTATATATCGTTGAAAAGGGAAGAATTTTCCGTGTTCTAAACCATTTGTTTCAATGCTCTAACTAAATTATGGCGGGAGTAATTTGTGTTTTCAGCTCGAACTTTTTTAGGCTTAGCTGAAATTTAGGCACTACTTTCTTCATTAAATCTATCAATAAAAAGTGAAGGAATTGTCCCACAGTTTCTTTTTTTTTGACACCATTGGAAAAAGTGACATTTTTGCATTTCCACGGTTACGCTTTTTGAATTCATTGTTTCTTTCCTTATTTTGCATTTAATTTCTTAATCTTATTTCATGCTTCCATGGTTATGCTTTTAAAATCCATCTTTCGCATTTTAATTTCTAAAAGTATTTTAAACCTGTCATCATTATTTGGAAGGTAATTTTGCATGGTGTTTTTTTTTCCTTTATTTCAGTCTGATTGTTAAATAAATGTCACTAACCACAATTTTTATTCTCAGGGTAAACCGGGCAGAGCCGGGCAACACAGCTCTTAATATTTAAAGATTTGAAAGCTACTGTTAATGTGATTTTATACTTTTTTGTTTGTTTGGTGAAACATTTATTATTGCCAAAGAAAAAACATCCGCTTCCAAGTAAAAGGAATGGGTTCCGGTAGCTTGGTCACTTGGCGCGCTAGGTGCTGAGCAGATGAGTCTAGGATTATTGTTTTAAAGCAACCGTAAATGTAATTCATTGTTTTAAAGATTTGTTTTGAAAGAAAAGAAACTTTAAATTTGTTTTTATCCGATTGAAATGTACGACATTTTCTTCTTTTTTTTCTGAAGATGAAACTACAAGATCTGCCTTGGTCCGGACGGCCCTGAATTGAATTTAGAAAGAGAGCAGGAAGTCCTAATTAAGGGTCTAAATTTCAAGTATGCTTTGCAGTTAATGAGAACTAGAATTGCTTTTTCTATATTTCTTCAAATTTTCACTCGTTTCAGTCGCAAAATTAAGAATATAAAACTTTGTTATTTTCCTTTCCTGACATGAAGAAATTAAAAAAAAAAAAAAAACTTTCTTTTGTTTACAGTAGAAAATATTTCGGGTTTCGGGGGGCGCCGTCGCCTTCCTCTGGATACGGTCCTGACCTTCCGAGTAGTCAAGTTGATGGTCAAATTCTTTTAGGAGTGAGCGAAATACATTAAGTTCGGAATAACACATTTGAATACTAATAATCGAGTAAATATAGAATTTATAATCTCTTGGAATAAGCAGTAGTCACTGTTTTGAATAATTTATCTTTATATATATATATATATATAAAAAATTTAAACATTTAAGTACTCGCTCATGTTCCTTTTGAATCATTTATTCTTGTAATATGTGCTTTATTTATTTACAAGCAAAAATACCCGGCATTGCCTGGGTCAGAAATAAATGTAAGAAACAATCGCTACTTTCGTTTTCTGTTTTAACTGAAAGAACTCAAAACATATCACTTTGACGTGATTAAAAATCGAGCTTCTTCCTTACCCATTAAAGGAAAATAGCAATAATTATAAAGAACGAATTCATTTAGAAACGAAAGCACGAATTTAAGCATATAAAAATATGAAGAATTTCCAAAATATGAACTAACAAAAACAAAGATCACTGAAAAAACTGTGCGCTTTATTTAATTAAATAGTACACACTCAAAAGAAAAAAAAGCTCTCTACTATGTTTCTTTAAGGATGCAAAAAGTAGAGTTTCCAAATGTTTAAACGACTTTAAACTCGTGTCTGCTCCGGAGAAGCCTTGATTCAAAATTTTCATTATGATTAGTGATGTAAAATACCCGGGTATTTATTTTTAGGGGTAAATACCCAGGGTATATACCCGGGTAAATACCCAAAATGGGTAAATACCCGGGTATTTATTTCAAAAATTTAAATTCATCTAAAATACTTTTCTGTATGTATTCCATTATGTATATATACAACCAACCATATACAAAACAATAAATTTTTGCCCAAAAATTGTATTTTGATCACATATTTAAAGAATTGTTGTGTGAAACAGCTTAGCAATCTAATATGATATTCACATTAAATGTGTTGGATATGCCTAATCAATGTTGATAGCCAAATTTCAGATATAAAAAGCCATTCTACAAAAAGAAAAAAGCTTAACTGGCTACAAAAAAAAAAAAGCAAACATCAATTTTTAAAGGTCCTAGTCTTTTATAACCCAGTAATATATCCCTGCATGACATCAAAATGTAACGAAATGTCGCTGAATTTATTATTACAATTTATTTACCTATATCTTATGCAGAAATTTCCTCCAAACTTAGTTCAATTGTTCAGGTGTATTCTGTATCACACACACATATATATATACACACACACATATATATACACACACACACATAATATACATAAACATTTAAAATTTTTAATCTATTATTTTAGGGTTTATGTTTAAAAAAGATAATAGTCACCTTTTAATACTACCTAAAATTTTTTTGCAAAATGCGCAATTACTAGGGGATTTATCCTGCCTTCGGATAAATACCCAAAAAAATATTTACCTTCCCACCCTAAGGGGAGCAAATGCAAATGAGCAAGGTAACAGAAAAGAAAATTTTGCTTTTTTTTTTTATTAATGTGAAAACTGTTTCTATTTTTTCCATGATATCACTTAAATATCAATAAAATAAATAACACCATAGTTTCTTAATAACTTCTCAGTTTATTCTTCCAAACATCCCTCATGCTTCCTTTTTTTTTTCATTTTGGATATGATTAACCTAGATTGTGATTTTGAAATCCTGAAGTTCATAATGAATTGCTTATACTTCTCCAATTAAAAAGAAAGGTTCTTTGGTTCACGATATGTTTCTTTCATGATTTCATCAAGTCTTCCAATAAAAAATATTATAAACTGTGTAATACATATGTATATATCAGTTTTACCAATTATTTCATAGTTAGATTTAAAAAAAAAAATTCTCAGTCGCTTTTTTGCATTTTTTATTAAATACCCAGTTTTTGGGTATTTACCCAGGCCTTGGGTAAATACCCGGGTAAATACCCAAAAAATATTTACCTACCTGCTGGGTATTTACCCGATCCACATCACTAATTATGATTACTTTTATTATTGCTGTTGTTAGGCAACGAATTTTTGTAACAATGGGTTTTATATTCGCAACTTCAAAGCTCGAATACGCTACCTTGCGGTGATTACTAATACTAAAGAAAAAGGTAAAACATTCCATTCCACGAGTTTTCTTCGGGGTAAATTTCCGGCTTCAAGCAGTTTGTGGTGTAATTTAATTTCAGAAGAATAAAAAAGAAAGCTTCGCACAAATACGATGAAAAAGTACTGTCATTCACTAAACGTCAAAGCAAGTTATAAGTTATGGCATTTGTTTGTTTCACCTTTTTTCATCCGCCATTAGACAGTGGCTGCTGCGCCCCCTATAATTTATTGGAGTTGCGAATTTAATTATTTAATGGGGAAATGATATGAAATTTACTGTTTTCCACCATAACGTTTTACAACTAAGTTTTTAAGGAATAAATTACAGCCTAAGTTGCTCCCTCATAATGTATCTATCTATCTAAGGTGAAAAAATGGTTAAAATCCCTCCAATAGTTTTGAAGTTTACCCCAGACATCCGGACAGAGATTAGCCCTTTATGTATAAAGATTGTTTTGTTTTTCATCATTTTATCCAGAAAACTAAATTTTCTGCTTAGAAATTTATTCAAATATTAAAATGCTGAAACGCGCGATGTAACAAGATTAGTTCATTAAAAACGCATTCTTGTGAGATTGGTTACATACTTTTCAGCAATATAAGTGCTCTTGCATTTGTCCCACAGAGCCATTGAACAAAATTTCTTAACTGTACAGTTGCAAATAAAAATAACTCATGAAAGGTAGGCCAAATAAAGGGAGAAATTATATTTACGTTTACTGTTACAGTAGAATGCAAAATTGTACGGCTCAGATACCAAGGTATAGGTGCTGGGAGGGATGGAGAATGAGAGCAAAAACTATTTCTATTGCTTTATGTACCCTAATTTAATGAGATTTATAACAACCTTTCAGCAGTTTGATAATTTTAATGATTGTTATTAGTATTTTGTTTTACTTTTTATTTATTTTCTGAAAAAACTTCGCCAAGTCAAAGGACATAACATTAAAGAACGGAATTAGGTTACTAAACTTTATTATGAAGATATCCTTGAATTCTCTGCCATGAAAGGAGGCAAAAGAAAAAAAATCAATTGGTTGTCAATTAAACATCTGAAATGCAATTCGACTGAATGCGAGGAATTAAAAATAAACAGAAGGAAAATAAAGAACCGTAAGTAACTTGCGGATTTCAGAAATAATTATTATTTAAAACATTGTTTTCCAGCTGTACTTAGAAACCAGTTGGAATGATAAAGCATGCGATAAAATACGATTTCTTAATAGTAAGCACAAGAAGCTTATGAAGTAAGTGGTGTTATATGCATTTAAAAAAATCATTAATGTGTTCTAACAAATATGCTTCAAAATACCTAAAATATTAGCGAAAAATTAAAAAATGTGCATTAATAATACTTTAGTTTTGTCGATAATTTTGTCTGAACTAAATGCAATTTTTTTAATCATTCCATTTTTAAATTATTTTGTTATTCACGCAATTAATATTTGGTATTGAACAGGGGTATACAAAGGGAGGGTCATGGGGGTCATGACCCTTCCCAAACCGTCGACAGATTATAAGCCCACGTTTTGCTCAAACACTTTTTCCTTAACTTAAATACATTATGTTTACATATTTTTCATTCTGCTACTTTCTCATCTTTATTGTAATTGTAACTTAATTAAAATTTAATACATAACTTGCCGTCATGTATTAAATTACAAAATTTGATTATAGAAATAAAACTTATAAGTTAAACAATTGTAATAAAAATGAAAATACATCTCGGCACTCGCTTCAAAAGTAAATAAATACAAAGTAAATAAATTTAATAAAAATATATATGCAATAAAAAAGGAAAATAGAAATAAATTAAATAACAAAAAAAAAAAAGAAAGAGACCTTAGTTTTACTCTTTGCATCTTCGTAAACAGCCTGTTATTGATACAACAAACTTCCCCTGTGTTACTTTTGTTTTTTTATTTGCTTTCATTTCTTCTTGATGACCTTCTCTGAGGCTTAAATACCCATGTAATTACCACCCTTTGCCAGAAGGGAAAGGAGAGGGACCTGATCAAGGCATACGACGCACAGCAGCAGAACTTGGCAAATAATTGCTGCATACAATATAGTGATGTGGACCGGGTAAATACCCAGCGGGTAGGTAAATATTTTTCGGGTATTTACCCAAAGCCTGGGTAAATACCCAAAAAATGGGTATTTTACAAAAAAAATGCAAAAAGTGAATGGGAAATTAAAAAAAATCTAAATATGAAATAATTGGTAAAGCTGATACATACATATGTATTACACAGTTTATAATATTTTTTATTGAAAGACTTGAAGAAATTATGAAAGAAACATATCGTGAATCAAAGAATCTTTCTTTCCAATGCCATAATTGGAGAAGTATAAGCAATTCAATGATGAACTTCAGGATTTCAAAATCACAGTCTAGGTCTACCCAAACCGAAACAAAAAGGTAGCATGAGGGATGTTTGGAAGAAGATATTAAGATACTATGATTTAAATTATTTAATTTATTGCTGTTTAAGTGATAACATGGCAAATATAGAAACAGTTTTGACATTAATAAGCAAAAAAAAGTCAAAATATTGTTTTCTGTTGCCTTGCTCATTTGTATTTGCTCCCCAGTACTTCATGATGAAAATTTATTCAAAATATTTTTAATACACGCAATTAGTGATGTAGGGTGAGAAGGTAAATATTTTTTTTGGGTATTTATCCGAAGGCAGGGTAAATTCCCTAGTAATTGCACATTTTGCAAAAAAATTTAGGTGGTATAAAAAGGTGATGATTTTCTTTTTAAAACATAAACCGTAAAATGAAACATTAAAAATATAAAAAATTTATTTATCGTTATAATTTTTTTAATTAAAGGAATGATTTAGAAAAAAATTTCAATGAAAATCTACCTAATGTTGTCTTTAAATGCGTTTTACTCAAAACTTGAAAATGTTCACTTACATCCCTTTTCTTCTCACTGCCTCAATTGATGTTTGCTTTTTTTGTAACCAGTTGAGCTTTTTACTTTTTGTGGAATTACTTTTTATATCTGAAATTTGGCTATCAACATTGATTAGGCATATCCAACACATTAAATGTGAATATCATATTAGATTGCTAAGTTGTGTTTCGCACAATAATTCTTTAAATATGTGGTCAAAATACAATTTTTGGGTAAAAATTTATTGTTTTACATATGGTTTGTATAAATATACCTAGTGGAATACATACAGAAGAGTATTTTAGCTAAAAATAAATTTTTAAAATAAATACCCGGATAAATACCCTGGGTATTTACCCCTAAAAATAAATACCCGGGTATTTTACATCACTAATACAGTATAAAACCTTTTTTCCACCAAAATTGAATCGCCAACTCGCCTGTAAAGTTGTTTTCTATGATAACTTTCCTTAAAGTGGGAGAAAAAGTGAAAGCATTGATCTCCACGGAAGTGCCCAGTCTTATACCCTGAGTATTTACCCCTAAAAATAAATACCCGGGTATTTTACATCACTAATACAGTATAAAACCTTTTTTCCGCCGAAATTGAATCGCCAACTCGCCTGTAAAGTTGTTTTCTATGATAACTTTCCTTAAAGTGGGAGAAAACGTGAAAGCATTGATCTCCACGGAAGTGTCCAGTCTTATGCGAAGCTATATGGTCTTTGGTAATACTATTAAACTTGCCAATATTTGGAAATGGGCATTAGCAAAACTTTTACCTCATCAAAACACTTACTTGTAAGTGAAAAATACCAGTGAACACAAGAAAAACTAAACCATTCTTATTTGTCTTTATCCTATGAATTTAGGTTTTTGTATAAATATAGTGCATGCAATAAACTGATGTTAAAATGTCTAATACATATTTAATGTGCAGAGGAAAATGATAATGAATGGAACAAAGCTTACATGAACCATTACTAAGTTTCAATAAATGTACCTCAAAAAATATTGGCTTTTGGTATCAACAATGCATCTGATCATCCAATGCAACTTGAAAATTTTTTCGGTTCTTTGTAATAAAATATTGGCTTTTGGTGTTAACACACAATGCACCAAATTATGCATGCAACAAACTTGACAATATTTTGGTTCTTTAAAGTAAATTCTTCTGCCCCTAATTACTTTTTTCTAAACAAAATATATATAAAGAACCATTTAATAAGTCTTCTGATTAAATGTACTTGTTTACTTATTTACGCATTTTTAAATGCATATAAATGAACAGGTTTTGGAAGTTCCAGAACCTAGTTTTTTATTCCCAACATTGAACATAACAGTGGGTTACATGATCAGCTTTGTGGGTTGTATGTTGGGCACCACTGTTTCAGGGTGTTGGAAATCCCCTATTTCTGTATTCTATTGCCTGACTTAAGGTCTTCATTTTATAAAACTTTCAACAAATAAAAATTTTAAAAATTTAATAATTAATTTTTTATGAGTGATTGAAACAAACTGCAATGCAATTGAATCACACCTTTTGAGTGGGAATGCAAAATAAAGAAAGTGAAGTCCCACTACTATAGAATATAAAATATAAGAAGTACAAGAAAAAATGCTTAATTCAAAATTAGTGCTGTCCAAGCAGTGTAACCAGATTGCAAAAAAAGTTCGGTGGCTGTTACAGAAGCGACACAAATAATGAAATCATTTAAAAATGTGGTAACATATCTTTTTGTTACCAGTAAAAAACGTGTATACTGATATTTATTTACAGAAATATAAATATGACATATTTTACTATAATTGAAACTACCTTGAGTATTATTTTCCAGCAATATGTGAAATCAAAATAATTTATACTTTACATGTCTAAGCTTTTCCTTAATTTCAAGTAAGTACACATTTTATTCTAAAGTTCTCTCCCCTTTTTAGAGCACAATTCTGGAAGTTCAAGACCAATAATTCTTAACAATTTTGCTTCTGAAGATTTTTCAGTTTTTATTTATTTTTTTCAATATAATAAAATATAATAATAACCAATAAAAATTGTTTTTGCGCTTTAAAATTTAAAAGCTTATTTTAAATTGACCATTATAAGACATGAAAAAAAAACTGTTTTGCATTGCATAAGTTATGCTAACAATGCTATACCTCGAATCGCCTCTTAGCAGTCAAATGAGTTTCCCATGTGAGGCCTACATCACTGGCTCGAGTAGAACTGGAAAATTCATTCAGGAGTGCTGTTAGGATGGAGCAACCAATCACTTGCTGTTCAGGGGAATAAGAAAAAAAGATACTAAAAATCTAAGACTGACACTTATTAAATACAAAAAGTATGCGTAAGTAATAAGCTTTGATAATAAGCATACAATAGTTAAATGCCACAATTCATCATAGATTATGAGCAACTGATGCTAAGCAATAACAATGTACAAAATTTTTTAGTAAGTCTACTTGAATGGGGTTGTTTCCTTCAGTCAAAAGTACTACTTTTAGTCATTAAAGTTGATAGAATGAGCAAAAAAAAAATAATAATAATAATAATAAAAAAATAAATAAATAAGTAAAAAAAATAATAATAACATGAACATGAATACAGAAAATACTTTCATTTTCCTAACATTTCATTTTTAATTAATTTTTTTAAATGTCTGATTTTTCAAACAAGGCGTGGTCATTATGACGTCACAAGTGATGTACTATGGCACATTTTATACTGGCGCACTGAATGTTTACGCATGCTGTCTACCGCACTTCAAGATTCTGATAATTCATGAATTATATATTGTGCTCTACGTTTGTGTTTCAAACATACTGTTGCCACTACATATGAGTAAAGAAGCGAATTAAATAATGCACTCTGTGCTAATGGCATCAGTGAATGACACTTCATCACTTGTAATGTCATGTGCAAAAGAGTTTTTAAAAAAAATGAAGACGAATCTGTGCAACAATTAAAATAATTGTTAAAAAATACTTAACTTTGTCAAATTATTTGAAGAATGGTCACATTTTATGCCTTTAAGCATGCTTTTTCAGAAAAAATACTTTCAAAATTTCCGAAATGACTCCATTGTTAGACTTAATTTTGCAAGCTCTCACACACAGCTTGTATTGTGGTTAACATGTAGTTGATGTAAACTACAAAATGGACTTTTGACCAAGTTTTGCTAAAGATATAGTGAAAACTTAATTTTCCTTTTCAAAAATCACTACCATATATATGTAGAATATTTTCATCACTTATTTATTTTATATTTTTGTTTTTAGTGTTTGTATTATGATCATTGTGGACTTGTATCCTTTTTACTATTTACAAGGTTTGTTAATTTAGCTGCTTGGCTAATTTAACCTTTGGGAGAAAAGGAATAGATGGTGAACAATTAACTAAATTAAGCAAGTCAGCAAAACATCTATCTGAAAAGCCTTTGCTCTCCTTGAAAAAATGAAAGAAACGAGTCTATTCCTTTTACATTTCGTTAATGCATATAAAACCATAGAATTACTCTATGGTAGCATTTTCAATAAACGCAAAATTGAGATGCATTAAAATGTTAAGGATGAGAGACAATTACCATGGCTGCATCTCCACTACTTATAAGTTGTGAAACTTCATTCAAGAACTCTCCTACAATCTTGCTCTCAGTCTCCTCTACACTGGCACGTTTCACCATGATAGCCACAACAAGAAGTAGCTGCTCTCGAACATAATTCTGGAGGCTAAAGTATACATCACAGTAATTAGATTTTTTGTATCATGTCTATGTACCATGAAAAAAAAGTCACATAATCAAATCACACCAGATCTAATACTACAGCAGCCTACCTTCAAAAATAAAAGTAAAGGACATTTTTTCCACTATGCACATTGGGAAAAAAATCAGGTACAAGGTAAGCAGAAGGATCATAGAGTTTATAATATGTTCCAATCTAAATTGGCACAGAAGAGAAAGGTCCGCGATAAGAAATAGTTCTAGTAAATTTGGAGGTTTAAGCAAGTGTAAATTCATAAATGATGTGAAAAAAATAGAGAATGTGTGTGTTTGAGACATATAGTTGAAGTTGTTGTGTGTTAAATATACTTAATTTGTAAGAATTTGGTTACGAAAGGAAAATCAAAGCGCCGTAACTCAACTTCTGTCTTGGCGAAGACTTGAGTTTTCAAGGTTAACCTTGGCGGGTTTCCTGTGGACCAGCAAACCCCCCAGAACTCGTTTCTCACCACTTCGCATCGACCAAGGAAAAACATCTGATTGTCATTATGACTCTTGAATGAACTCTCCTTATTGTGGTCAAAGCATTTCCGCTTGGTCTGTTTTCTCATTTATGATTTCCATCATTATTTCCAAGCAATTGAATACATTTTTAAAAACAGTTTTTGTGAGTAAGCAATAAGAAATGAAATGAAAATATTAGTTTTCAATTATTTACTTGCTGCAATTACATATACACCGGGTTTTTTTTTTTTTTTTTTTGAATTAGAAATTTATTACTTGGTAGTTTTAAATAGCTTTCGTTTCTTACATAATGAGCCCAAACTTCAAGAAAATTATTGTGAAAAAAGAAACCCGAATTTTGTTTGAATGTAACGAATACTCTTTGTGCAAAAATCCTAGCTACGGCAAAATGCGTTTTTTTTTTTTGGATTGTTTGAAAAGTTTATGGAGGGAAAAAAAATAATGCTCTCACACGCATGTACAGATACACTATTACAAATTTACACCGATGAACTGCTGGATGAAGAAGTTTTACTTTTTAATTTTAAATTTGAAACATACACATCTCCTCAAAAATACGAAATTAATTCGTCCTACCCCCTTCAGGTTTAGAATCCTTGCCTTAAATTCATTTTTTATAGGAAGTAAATTTTTAATCACTACCAAAGTATACCTATAAAGTAGGCTACATTAACTACGCTAAGGTAAGTAAAATAATTTTTAATAAATTGAGTTTCGGGGTTAATCATATACTTCCACAGTCACACAAAATTGAGAGCCATAACTTTTCTACATTGCTTGACAATTGCTAAGGAACAATTACGTTTTTTTGAATAGTTAAGAATAGATAATGATTAAAGAAACAGAATGAAATATATAGTTAGTAGGTAGGATATGCCTTTATTATAAGTACAAAATAATACAGATATTACTGCTTCAATGAAGCAAAAACTTTAAATTAAAAAAATAATCCTACTTAAATGATTTTCACACAACCGCAAAAAATGATCTAGGTCAGAATGATGGAGACATGAGTACCTTAATATGATGTATGATTACCAGGGATACTGATGCACAATTTACATCTGTTTTCCTTCCTCCCCACTAATTATTGAGGAATGCTTGGGGGATGTTTTCCCACTCCTCTCTCAATGCGGATTTGAGTTCTTGTACTGTTATGTGACGGACGGTTCTTCACGCAACACGTCTTCCAAGAGCCTCCCAGGCAAGTTCAATTGGATTTAAGTCGAGAAAGTAAGCAGGCCACTGCGTACGGAGAATGTTTTCACTTTGCATTGTGTCTGACACTTCAATGCTCCAGTGTGGCCGTGTATCGTCGTTCGTAAAGAGAAAGTCTGGACCTACAGCCCCCCCCCCTAAAAAGACGAACATGGTCCAGCATAACATCTCTGCAATACATTTGCGATGTATCGCTTTCTTATTCAAAAATGTGAAGTGGTGTTCTGCCATTGTGCATGATGCCTGCCCACACCATGATGCCTGGGCCATACCGATCACATTCGCAAACAAATTTTTGTGCATAACGTGTTCCACGCTCTCTCCACAGTAGTTGGAGACCAGAATCATTTGTCAGACTGAAACGAGATTCATCAGAGAACATCACTCTAGACCAATTTTGATGATCCCACCAACATGTTCCTTATAACAGCGTAATCTCTTTCAGTGGCGCCGACTCCATGGGGCCCGAGCCCCATCAAAATTATTTTATAAATCAAGAAAAGTATTAGTTATATTCTGTTTTCTAAACTCATAAATTTATCTTTTATTTCCCTTGTTTGAAGATAGTTTACCTTGTAAAATACATTCAGTAATGAATTAAAACAAATAATTATTACGATAGTAAGCAGATTAACTGAAAACGAGTAGTGTGAATAATGATGGTGTTATAGTGCTGCAAGCACACTTAGAATTTGTTGTTGTATAATATATTCAGACATAATTGGTCTTGCCATTTAAACAACTCTCTATTGTCATCATAAATATATACGTATCAATTTTCTCATTGTTTGTCTCACTGTCCGGTAGATGGCGCCATGAGTAGACATCAACTGTGTTTTTTCTGTGGGATATAAGAAGTAAGATCACAGAGGGTTTGTGTGGTATTTGGTGTGTGGCTATCTTGTAACATGGTGTTTTTCTTTTCCTCATGTCCGAATGGGTGTATTATATAGAATATTCACTTTACAGGTATGAAGTTAAATGTTCATCCATCCTGTTTTGCAACGTACATTGTAATTTCTCTAACTTACCAACTATTTTAGACTTTTAAATAAAAGCTTTTTATAGCAGAAGTATCTTTCCTTGTAATGTGTAATATTCACTCTGCTTAGTGTTAGACAGTATTAGAATATGTCAGATATCTTCGCTAATGGCGTTTGATATTCTGTACATAACATTTGTCCCAGTGCGCGAACTTACAGGTCAAATCTGTTGCCGGTGGGCAGCGCTGCGGCGAGCTCATCTAAGTGTTGATGATCTGTTTGATTGGTATATTAAATGGGAGGCGTGATAGTTTTGAATACTTTTGGGGATGGTGTTTAAAAGAAAAATCTTCACAAAATGATGATCCTTCGCTTCCTCGGAATCGACGTATACCAAAGAAGTATGAAAACAACGAAGCCAGCACACCGCATGCTTTCAAAATCCCAAAGGAGTATTACAAGGCACTATACAATGAGGTGTTGAAAAATGGTGAAATCTTGCATTTTTGGGCGGTTTACATCAACTGGACTCACACAGATCATTGCAGTTGAACAAGAGTGCTTGCTTTTATTAAACACATTTGAAACAAATTTTGAAAAATCAACTGAGTTTTCAAAAATAACCTAGACAATGAGAGACTGCGTTTACACTTAAATATGTTAGCTGGTATAACTAATGAAAAAACCAACTGGTCTTAAAAAAAAAACATACGTAAATTAAATTACATTTTTACGAAAATACTGTATGTGTTGTTTTTTCCTTTTTTCAAAGCCAAAAAATATGTGTCAGGCTTGTCCAGTTTTTGGAGTTATAATGTTGATTATATGACTTTAAAATGCTTAAAAAAAACTTTAAAACTCACTATCTTTCATCTCAAATTTAGAAAATTTCCCCCGGTTTCCCCCTCCCCATTGTTTTAATAGTCGGCATCTCTGGGAGTGCCCTTCCATTCAAGTCAAGTGTTCTTCCTACCTTATAATATCAATGCCTAGCTACGGCACTGCACGCCTCCCCATAAAATAGAACAAAAAAATCTCTTACTAAGACAAGTGATGTGATTTAAAAGTTGAAGCAGAAAATTTGTAAACCAATTTTTGGATTCTTTTGCTTTGAAAACGCCGTGTCACATACTGTTTGTTAAAATCATACACACCAGAAAATATGGCATTTTCAAGGTACAAAAATCTGACCTTTATTTGGGGTGGGGGGGGGGGGACCTCTGAGGGATTACGTAATCCCCTAACCCCCCCTGATGATGTCCGGTCCCCCCAATAATTTTTGCAAGTCGGCGCCCCTGATCTCTTTCGACGATGGCGTGTTTGAACTTGGATGCAACATACGGGCTTCCTTGCATACGAATCGACATTATTTATTTGCCGTGAGATGGTTCTCGCAGAAACATGCATACCGGTAGTGGTTGTTAGATTTGCAGCTATCTGTCCAAGAGTGAAATTTCTGTTCTTTTTTGCCACGAGGGCAACATAGCGATCCTCTGAAGGTGTGGTGCTCCTACCACGACCCCTGGCATGATTTTGCAAAACATTTCCACCTTCAGCGGCCGTCTTTAATCGGGAGACGGCACTTCTTTATACACCCATTGCAGCAGCCACTGTAGTGACCCTTTGACCTGCTTCCAGTCGTCCAACCACTCGACCAAGATCGTAGGTACTCAAATGATGTCTTGCTGACATTTTATTCTTAAGTATTTCAAGAACCAAAGAGAATTTCTGAGAAAAACTGTTTTTAACATCCAGTACTATTTATGTTAAAAACCAAACAGCGTGAATTTTTGTACAAATCTTGAGAGTGTATGCACTGTCTTTTATACAGATAACGAGTTTTGGCCTACCACGCCATCTGAACTTGAATTTATTTCCATTGGGCAGGTGGTTGAAGTACAAAGTTGCATAAATCACTTGTTCCTTAGCGATTGTCAAGCAGTGTATTTGCAAACATCGATGCATTTTCGTTTATTATTTTTAACTTTTTTCATAAATAAGTAGAGCTTAAAATTGATCTTTTTTTGAAAAATTCAAAATTAATATCTTCTCTAAGCTCCGGAATGCAGTAATAACTAATTGTTTCCATGAAGTTTCTAAGCTTTTTTTATTTACACAGAATTTTTTAAAAAGGGCAATCATTTTTTTTTTCCAAAACTGGATATTTAATCTTTAATTTTACCGTTATTACTAGAGTGTATAAAAGGAAAATGCCAATACAGGACTGAAGTATATTATTTTAGATAATGAAACAATGGTGAGTTACACAAATTTGCCGAGAATTGCAGACACGTGTTTCAGGGTTTCAAGGAACACCCAGTTTTAAAGGCAGAAAAGTGAGCACAATCTTTTTCTTTTTTTTCGATGAAAAAGGGGCTCCTTGATACCTCAAAACAGGTGTCTGTAGTTCTCTTGTGAACGATTTAACATTGTTACATTTTCTTTTACTTTTCTGCACAAAGGTAATTCTTTGATTTGTATATAAAAAAACACAATGACATCTTTTCCAAATTCCGAAGAAATGGTTGCCATTGGCACAGTTGGATTTTTAAATCAGAGGGATTATGGAAAATAATCTGTAAATATTAAGAGTTCCTTTTTGTTGCAAAGATTTAAACGAACTTAGGATGCATTTCTCAACTCCAGAGAGCAAGTCGAGTGCATGTGAAAAATTAAAAAGAGGTTATTCTAAACAGAGGTAAAGAATGTGGGAAGGGGGGGGGGGGTAACAAAGGTTGCAGATTATTTCAAATATGCAATCAATTTTGTCCCGAAAGCTTTGTTTTATTTTTAAATGGCAATTTCAGCTTAATTTAGTCATTTTTTCTGAAAGCACAAGTTGTAAAGAAGCTATAGATTTATTTATACATAAGATATGGATAAGAGGGGGCACATATGGAATACCATTTCTAAGCCAGAGGCAGGGTAAAAGATTCACTTATTTACAAACTAATAAAATTGCAGGCAAGGATTGAAAATTTACATTTCTTTTTTCGTTAAAGGCTTGTTGATTAAATTTGTAGAAAAACAAAGATGGGCTTTGGAGAACATGCCTGATAGTTTTTCACTTGTTATACTTCTGAAAAGAATGCGGTTCTTTTCTATGCCTTTGGTACCCATTATTAACATGGGTAAATGTTCACAGCTGTGTGCTAACATTCTCCTTATATATATCAACTTCGGTTGTCTTATCTTTTCTTTTGAAATAGATGATATGTACTGGATGGTCCGTATTTTGATGAGAGGGCACATGCTTTTTATCAGCGAACAAAGAAATCACCAGAGACAGAGTATGCGTCTTTCAGAGCATAGTCTCTTCTTTTAATTATTACTTTTTATTTGTTTTCCTGCTAATTTTTTAATCATTCAGAATTATTTGTTAATTACTTTGTGACCTATAGCTCTCCGCCGCTGTAAAATGAAATCCCATTCACAGCCTTGAATTTCTGATAAAAATATGATGAAATATATTTGAGACAAATCTAAGTTCTCTGAAAACTTCAAGGATAGTTGTTTTGTTTTTGGTATTTTAAATTATTTTTTTCCCTTGCCAAATTCGGAAAGTCGCGCCGCTGACTGGCACGAGTCCTACGCAGAGTAACCTCGTTTCCTTGACAACGGCTGCAATTCGGCTCGCCAAACTTTCCTTTCAGTGCCAACTTAATGTGAAACAAAGTATAGATACATAAATGTTATTTATACATAGGTACTATTTAATAGGAGAACCAGGGATAGTATCTGAATATTGTAAGTACATAAGAATTTTCAGTACAAAATATAGAACACCAAAAAAAGTTATAATATCTTTGTTTATATAAATAAGTGGACATACAAAAAAATCACTATATCAGTACAAAATACATCTAAGAAATAAGCAAAAAAAAAAAACCTTTTAAAAGTATTTCTATGAATTTAATTTATCTTTTGTATGCATTCCAGCATCAACATGGAACTTTTCTACCTGTTTTTAAATTTCAAATAGAATACACATTGAGTGGCTCAAAGAGTTTTTGTAAAGCTTGACTTGTACAGGATCTTATGGTTATTTCACAATATACACAAGCATAGGCGGCTCGTACGGGTGGGCAAGGGTTCCGACTGCCCCATCACTTTTAAAAGTAGAGGGGCCTTGCCCCTCACTTTTCACCATAGACTAATAATAAGAGTAGACTGAGCTTTCTCAGACTTGCTGATGAAAAAAATTGGTCCATGGATGCATCATGTGACTGGTGGAAAGGCTTGGCGAAAACTTCGGCAGCATGGTTGCTAGTTGGCAACATTATCTATAGTTTGGCACTCGACATGTATTTTAAGACGTAATGTATTTTCATCATAATTTTTTTTCCAGGTGCAGAGATTGAACTGTTTTTCTTTTAGTTATGCATTATTTTGACATTCGTAATTAGTTTTTGATCACAGTTTTCAGTAACTTTTATTTCATATGGAACTCCTACGTCAGCGTTGGCGTGAACGGAATGGCGTAAACGTTTTGCGTTAACGCAAAATGTACTAATCGGTATCTTAAATTGAAATTGTATGTAAAAATCTTACCGTTTGCCGATTCTTTTTGGGCTCTTGCATCTTTAATTGCTTAGAGAGTTATTGAAATTGACTAAAGAAAATGCACAGTACTATCTAAACAAAAAACTCACTATATTAACAAAGTATTTACAACTTAGAATAACAAATTTTCAAATAGGATTTCATAAAAGCTCATTCTTCCGTGTTCCATCAATTCTATTTATTTTATTTCTCGCTCGCGTTGATCGTCTGCTTCGATCAACGCCCGCTGTTGCTAGGATATCCACCAGTCACATGGTTTGGTTTATGAGCAGCAAAAGGGTTGCCATAGCTCGGTCTACTCTTATTATTAGTCTATGCTTTTCACAGTTAAAAATAAATGATTGCTTGAAAAATGAGTTTTTATAAGGTGGATTGAAGTATTTCACAAAAGTAAAACTAAAAATTCCAAATAAATGGACTTTTCTCATCTATGATAAAAAATTTGGAAGGAGAACGCAGTGGCCACCCGTCCCAATTTTTGAGGTAATATTTCACATGTTTTGGAGGTTACAGAATCAGTGCTATTAAAAGCCTTTAATATAACTCAATTTCCCCCCCCCCCTCAAAAAAAAAAAAAAACTGTGGCCACACCTCCTAATCCCACATATTTCTTTTGACCCCCACTTTTTTGGTGTACCAGCCACCTATGTACACAATTCTCCTTTTTAGTATTGAGTGGTAAACCTAAAAATTCAAATTGGCTTTCCAATAGTTTTTAATAATACTCTCAGAAACAGGCCAATTACCCCTCCTCACTACCTGCATCATGCCTGTAGCAACCTCTTCAATTGGCTGTTCTTTTCCAGGAATGTGGAGTCTCAGTGATTTTTGGTTTCCTTAGGCCTCCTCTTTAAGACACCATTTGTTTTTTTGTTTTTTTTTCTTAAATGCACTAGGAGTTGATAATTCAAGGCGAAACTTCTCAGGAACAGAGAAAATTTGTGCTGGAGGGGACACACCCTTTAGTTTCTATCCTAGTGGTCAAGAAGAACAAGGGACTTAAGTTTCAAATGAAGTATTGCATAAATTTTAATCCTAAAGAAAGAGCCTTTGCTTTTGTGGACAAATGTTGATGTATTGTAAAAAGGAAAAGGGAGCCGTAGGAGAAAAGAGGACAGCAGACATTTAGTGTTTCAGGAAAACGAGCAGGGCACTGTGGAATTCTGAAACGCTCTGGGGGAACTCTTCTTTTTAACTAAATTATACTTCTTATTTTGTACTTATTTTGTGATGAAGAAAGTCATTACCAGAGTTCTGATTTAATCAACCATAACATTTATTCTAGCATTTTTATCTTAAAACTTGGGCACCATAAACTAAATTTACATCAGAAGGAGATTAAAGAAAAGTGCCACAACATGGAAGATTCCTACCTAATTTGAGATGGGCAACTGAAACGGCTAACTTTACAAAAGTAAACAAAACATTTGCGATCTTCATTTTTTACTTCAAATTAACAATCAGTAGTGGTATATTTAGAGTACTTATTTGATTCCTCCTTTATTATTATTTTTTTTTTTTTGGTGGGCAAATCATGCAATAGGATATCTAAGAGCAGCTCACCTTCCCACAAAGGCACGGCTACAAACTATTAAAATAGACCCCTGAACTTTGATACAAGGTTTATGTGCTTGCAAGTTCAGGTTATGACAATCACTTAAAAATGAAGTGGTGGCAAGATGCCTGTTCTAGGGAATTGCACAAATTGCAAAAAAAAAAAAAAGCCTTTCATTGTTTTTTTGCACTTTTGACTACAAAATATGGCCTATACTGCTGTGCTAAGCACAGATGTGGTATCTGCAGCAGAGCTCAAAATGAGAAATTGATGATTAAAGTTTTACAACTCGTTTCTTTGATTTATGACTTAATTAAATGCTCAACTTTCGGTAGTTGTTTCGTAAATAACTTATCTAAAAACGGTAAGAGAGTATTTTTGTAAAAATCTTAATTTAAAATTAATAAATGTAGTTACGACAAATTTTCTTTTCAAAACCTTTTCATATACTAAGCTATTTTCACCATAAGTGACAATTACTAGGCATTTTTAGGGGTATCTGCACCATAGGCGGCTCGTGCGGGGGGGGGGGGGGGGGGCAGGGGGGGGGCGACCGCCCCTCCACTTTTAAAAGTGGAGGGACCTTGCCCCCTCACTTTTCAAAGATCAAAATTAACGATCGACAAAAAGTGACTTTTTTCATTTTTTTACTTTAGGAAAGCGAAAAACTACATTTGAATAATTTCAGATAAACCAGCTAAACGACCGATATACCATCCTTCTTAGCTTCCTATCCTCTACTTTTGCATTCACAGTTTTAAAATACTTCTATAATTCCAAAAACAATCACGTGAATTAACTTTAACTCGGCGGTTCTCAACTTGTGCAATGCTTTCGTCGAGGGAGGGGAAAGGGACGTTATTGTGCCACTTGTTGAAAAGCGTCAAATGTGTTCGGATTACAAAGTTTTTTTTTTCTTTTTTCTTTTTGTATGATTTTTCTGTGTAGAAAATGATGCGTACGACAGAGAGAGATTCCAAATGAACAGAGCAAAATAAGATAACGTAGTAAAACGAAGTTTTTCATTTTTAGTACAAAGTATTTGACAATTTCTCCAGCCTTTTTAGTTAATGCAATTCAGGTTAGAAAATTTATCAAACTGCACAGATACACGGATTAATCGGAAACCAGCGACATTTTTCTGATTATTTGTAATCGGCAGATTT
This sequence comes from Uloborus diversus, assembly GCF_026930045.1. Lineage (NCBI taxonomy): Eukaryota > Metazoa > Arthropoda > Arachnida > Araneae > Uloboridae > Uloborus > Uloborus diversus. Next base: position 129,110,356 of record NC_072731.1, on the reverse strand, counting down.
TACCCATTAATTGGTTGAAATATCATTTTTTATTTTAAATTAATTAAAGCAAGAAATTATGCTGAATGAGTTTAAAAAACAATTAATACATGTATTTTTCCTTAAATAAGATGATTTGTAGCAATAAATAAATTCATAAAAATAAAAATATACAGAATTTAAAACAAGTTTCTTAGTTTATTTTTTAAAAAATAGTTTACTGAAATATTTTGCATTAAAGAAAATGTGACTGTGATTAGTTCTCCCCCTCCCCGTCCCCCAAGCGATTGATGGAAAACTACAATACAATCTCTCTCCTTTTTTTTCAGTTATTACATTCAAAGTTTATACATACAATTACAACGTACATTTAACAATTTTCCAATTTAGTACCTTTTTATTCAACCAAAACTTTGTATTATTAAAAAATTTTTGACTTCGTAAAATTTAGTAAATATGCTTTAAGTTTTTTCACAAAAATTAATGGTAAAGACATTTTAATTTATTATATTGATCTGTACATATGTGCATGGAAGGTTGCACACGTCTCTTGTGTTAGTACTTTTCGTCCTATCTAACCTACGGTGTAGATCTTTTTAAGATTGCTTTATAATTTTTACAATAATTAAACGTTTGTTGTTAAATGGCTACTAATAATAAAAGAAATCAATTCTAAATTTAAAATACCTGCCAATCATGGACTACTAAACAAATATTTGAATTTTCTTGTCCAATTAAAGGAATGAAATTTTATGAACAATGATAAGAAACATTGCGCACAGTTTGAGTAAAATTTCGAAATATTATTTGCAAAAAAATATGAAAATAATAAAAAATAAACTATCACTCCACATGAATGAACTAATAATAACCAATTTTGAACAGTTGAAATTTCCAAAATAAATAAATGAATATGTGGTGATTGAGTTACTGTACATTTTAATAAATCAACTGTTGTCTATTACCGATAAATCAACAAAAGGTCAGTTTGCATATATCGGTGCCTCCCCACTAAGGAACTTTGTCTAAAATATGACAAATAATACATTTTTTAATAAATTAGTTCCTATTTCCATATTACCTATAATCTAAAATTTTAATTGATTTTTGACATTAATATTACACCTTTATTTCATACTTATTGTGTTTTGTGTCAAGATAGTCCATTGGAAAAAAAACGGGCAGGTCCACCAAGCATCCTTGAAATTCTTATTTGGTCTGAAGTCCCTATCTTCATAAAAACAGGTGAAGCGTTCGGAAATTTTTTTTTAGTCTGGAGTTTGATGTGCCAATGGCGCCACACATTCACTCCTTTCTCATACGGCAATAGCGGTGCTAGCTTTTACGAGGCTCTGTGCATTAGGAGTCAATATAAATGGGAGACCCTTTTCGAATGCGCCGCGTAGTCCCTAGAGGAACTAAGCCCTATGCGATGGACAGTTCTCATTGTGTGTAGCGTTGCCTGAGATATTTGGAGTGTCCGGCCACGACACAAAGAGGAGACATCATGCAAGGTCACCATGTTTATCTTTCAATTTTCTGCGGTGTCACTGCAGGTGCCTCCATGTCTAGTCTATTATTTAAAGTGTTCGCTTGACGCGTGCCACACAAAGGTGTCCAGCTCCTGTCCGTTAACCGGTATGTACTTCTGGGATGTACTTCTGGGTCGAGATGAGAAATCCCGAAACATTCAAAGGGCGATCATCTGTAAGGAGCACTTGAACGTTTCATTTTCGAATGCGAATTCAAAGCAGGTGCTGCCTTTTTTTTCCATTTAGAAACTTCATTTGTTTCGTCTCTGTTTTTGCAAAATGTTTCGAAAAGCAAAGCGACTTAAAAACCAACCTACTATTAGTGCATGTTTCCGCAAGATTCCTACTAAGGAAAATGCAGGTGAAAGTCAATCGAAAGACGCGGATTTTTTAAATTTCAATGCAACACTGTCTGATTCCATGCCAACGACGTCAATCAATACAAATACAGAAGACTCGATGGTTAATGAAGAGACGACATCTTGCGACAACCATGATATCAGAAAAAATGAAGTTAATGAAGGCCCGCATCAGCGTTTGGACATTCAATGTCCAGTTAATAATGGGAGGAAATTCCAGAAAAACTGGTTCGACCAATTTCCATGGTTGGAATATTATGGAGAACTGAACAAGGCATTTTGTTTTCCATGTCGAATGTACCAAAATGAACTTCAAGGTTGTGCAGAAAAAACATTCACAGAAATAGGATTTCAAAACTGGAAAAAAGGTGTTGAGAAATTCAAAGCCCACGGAAACAGTGAAGCTCATAAGTCGTCTGCTGAGAGACTCAGAGCATATAAAACTTCATTGAGACAAGGGAGCGTGTGTGTTCAACTAATCTCCCAAAGAGCAATCGAAATTGAGGAAAACAAAAAGTATCTCGAGTCCGTTTGTGAAACTTTGTTGTTTTGTGCCAGACAAGGCATTGCGTTAAGAGGACAGGACGAAAAGGAAGAAGCAAGCAACAGAGGAACTTTTTTAGAACTGTTGAATCTCTGTTCAAAGGACAATACTCTAATTTAAAAATTCTTTAAAGGAAAAGAAAAATATTTTTCTTACAGTAGTAAGGAAATTCAAAATGAAATTTTAGAGCTCATGGGCAAAAAGGTCTGTGAATCCATAGCTAGCGAAGCAAATCGGTCGGGTTGTTATGCAATACTTGTTGATTTTATCTGTTATGTTGTTAAAATCTAATGTTACTGCTCAATTATGCGAAAAAGAAAAAAGAAAAGAAGCTTGAAGGGTGTTGTGCCCCGCCCACGCACTCACATCGCTTTTGCCCCCCCACTTTTTTGAGGCACTAGCCGCCTATGATCTGCACAGATACGACAAAAATAGCTTAGTCAAACGTGCTCAATGTATCAATAAATAATACTGAAAACATCTGCTTTCTTTGGACTTAGCAGTTTCGCTTTATTATGTTAATACAAATCTAACAGAATTTACCTCCTGAAAGATACCATTTTCAAAACTCCGGACAGTTAAGACTGTAATTCATAACAATTTTCTGTTTTTTATATCCAAAGAATGTGTTTTTTATAATGTTTTATTTTCTAGATTCATTTTTACCGAGCAAGAAGATAATTTTGACAGCAGACGATACTTAAATAAAAATATTACTGAACCGTAGAATGAAATGCGTTTTTTTTTTTTTTTTACATGAAAGAACTAGATATGAATATTTTACATGCATTTCATTTTTAGAACTTGCATTTTAAATAAACATTTAAATAGAAAAAGCTGAATATTTACTTTAACAATTATACAAAGTTGTATTAGTTTTTATTATCAACCTGTATCAACTATTTAATGATAAACTAATTTTAGTACTGTGTTACAATAAACTGCTAGGTCATTAAATATGCTGCTTTACTAAGGTATAAAAGTTGTATCAACAAATTACTAAGAAAAAAAGTGGTAACTGCGTAGATACCACTTTAAAGGCTTAGTATTTGTCATTTACGTTCAAATTGCTTTAGCAAACTACACAACCTGTGCAGTTACGACTTTTTTCTTAAAGCTTTTTTTAATATTTCGCGTTCACAAATCGCCAAAAAACTTGAGATTTAGGTAAATTAAATTACTAACAACCACCTGGTGACAATAACTCAATTTTGATAAAATGTGCAGATACCACATCTGTGCTTAGCACGGCAGTATAGCAATAATTGAATGACCCTTTCAAGCAATAATTAAAAATAGGACCTCTATAGTCTTTGAAGGACTGTGAAAACACTGGTCAAAATGTTATATGTTAAAGCAGTGCTGGTAAGCAAAAAAAAAAGTGCTTTTTAACGAATTTCAAACACTAATCATCAGTTATGAATGAGAAGATTGAAATAAACTATACATTTCTGAAATTCTATGAAAATTAGACATGGTTAGGTGAAGGTTTTTTTTCCCCGGTTGGTTTGACATGGAAAGACTCAAATACTAAAAAATAGGGCTTTTGATTAATTTTTAGAGCATGTGGCTACTAAATATAACCTTCATAAGGGACCCTACAAACACTTCTTGGAAATGAGGCCTTTTGTCGGTGCATGATAGCTCTAATTTAAATGAAAGAAGTTTTACTATATTTTACAGTCATCTGACGAGCCGATTGCATCTGCAGATTGAGGCATTGCGCACTATGTTGAGCACTGAATTAAGTTCATTAAATGCTTTTTTACTAGCGTTTTGAAAAACAAAATAAGTTCCCCCCTTCCTCTTTGCCTGGCACATGTCTGAAGGAATACTGCTTTCAGTAAACCAAGAACAATGAAACAGCAAAAAATATTGAAGTGATAAGAAGGAAAAATGACATAAAATCTACAATTTGATTAGTGAATGGGGGACTTTCGTGAAAACACCGTATAAGGGAGAGATTCATAACTGATGCTTTACTGTATCAATTATTCTTTTCCTACACTTGTTTCTATTGCATAATGCTTAGGACCGGTGAGAGCCAAGGAGGGTCCCAAGTCAGTTTCATCGTTGCTGTCCCAAAGCACCCCCACCTTACCCTTTATACTATTCCAATTGCAAGCAGGGGCGGATCTAGAGGGGGGCCATGGGGGCCATGGCCCCTCCCAAAGCCTTGTGATTGTAGGAATTTTTTTAAGGAAAAAAAAAGAAAAATATATTATGAGAAGATAAAATTTAACACATGTATTTTACTGAAAAAGAAGTATAGGCCTTAATTGGGAGATAAATTATATCCCTATCCTCAGAACAAAACTTTTTTTCCAAAATTTTTCTCCACCTTTTACATCATTTCTTGATTTCAACTACAGACACTTGGACGATCTCTAAGTGCTGCGGTTCTTAGAGTATACCTACTATTCACAAGACGAAAGATAGCCTAAATTTTCGTTTTGATGGCTTTAATTTCGAAACAAGGAGGAGAACCCTCTTTTCCCATGCCTTTTGACAAATGCCTTGATGTGTAGCAAAAAATTGCATTTTAAGTCTTTTATTTGGAAAAAATGTCAACCGAAACTAGCTTATCCAGCTCTTATCATTTAACTTGCTTAAAAGCAACTTAAATGATTTTTTTGGGGGACTTCAATTACAAACGAGTTTTGATAGGACCCCCCTCCGTCCCTAGTTTAATATCGTGATGATAGCTTTAAAAGGAGGTTTTTTGGAGAAGCTCACGAATCTTCCATCCCTTTCTAAAATATGTATAAATATAGTTAAAAATCGAATTTTTAGAGCCGCAAAGGCAAAATATTTCCAGGAAGGAAAGATTCTAAGCACCTTCACACTTCCTTTAATGTAAGCAAACATTGCCTAAAGGTGCATTTTTAGGCTGGACAGCTGAGAGCTAGAAGAGCAACCCTCCTCTTCTAACTTCTCAATGTATAATGACAGAATATTTTGGTTTCTAAGCTTTATTTTCAAAAAGTATTTTGGGGCTAACACCCGAAACCTGACCTTTCTCTGTACATCATCAAAAATAGACAAAATGCGTTTTTAGTTTCCTAATTTTCAAAAATTACTCGGAAATTTAAATTTTGAAACATTTTCGAGGGAGATTCCTAAATCCACCCCCTCACCTAATGTCTCGATACCCCTAAAATTGAGTTTTTAAAACTTCATTTTGATAAAATTTCTGGGGAGTTATCAGGGCCTAATTTCCCATTAGGCAGAGTAGGCAGCTACCTAGGGTGGCAAACTTTTCAGGGGCGGCAAATTTGCTCTTATAATACACATTTTTTGAATTAAATTGTTATTCTTGAACGTAAAATATTAGCATTCTTTCATTTTCCACAGAGACAACTTTTTCTTGTAATTTGATAATGATTACTTTCACACATCTTGTGAAAGTCAAATGTTTTTCAATCACGGTATTTGCCGAATCATCAGCAAAATTTGCCGAATAAAAATTTTTTTGGGAGATCACTGTGATCATTTCATCGGGGGGCCTCAGAATGTGAAACGACATCATTTCTTCATTAGTTTGACAGTTTTGAATTTGCGGAACACTTTTTTACGTTTTTTTTTTTTTTTTTTGAGTCAAGGATATTTTGCTTCTTTTTTTTTCTTTTTCTTTTGGGGGGGGGGGTACGGCAGATTTCAAGTTTGCCTAGGGGCGGCATGGAGCTAAATTCAGCCCTGGGGAGTTTGTCCAAAAATTTTGGATGGCCCCTCCCAAAACAATCGGCTGGATCCGCCACTGATTGCAAGCCAAGTCTCTAAATATCAACTTTGCTGACATACCATCTGGGCAGCTGACAATTCTAGCATTACATAAGTTTTGACAGTCACAAGTGAACTTGCATAAAGTCTAACCTTCGACAGATTAGTCAACTATGCAAAGTTTTCAAATTACATTTAAAAAAAAATCAGAATAAGAAAGATTATTTTATTGCACAGTCTCAATTTCTAAATAAAGAAGACTTTAAGAGAAAATTGAGATTTTTCAACAGGAAAAAAAAAAAACAATTTGAGAGGGTGGGGTGAAACAGCTGAAATCAGAGAAATGGTGGAAAACTGATCTTTGCTGTAGTATTAATTCAGGAAATTGGTTTTTGTTAGAAAATATATTAGTTAGCTTAATTGAAGTGGACAGATGAAAAAACATAAGTACACACAAACAATATGTAATAAAGTAGAAATTGAGCAAATTATTTTTAATTAATGCATTTTATTCAATTCATTTTCTCATTCAAGACTTTTTTGACATCTATTTCATCAGCCAAAAGAGAATTCCCAATTTAGTCTCATAACCATGGATACTCACGTAGGATTCTGAACCACAAAGTTAAGTAAACCAGTTCTAAGCTGCACAAGGTTTCCTTTGTCCACTTCCTTCCATTCTCGGATGATAGCTTGCTTGAGAAGGGAACCAGCCTGGAACTGAACATAGTCTGAGCGGCTGTTGGCTAGAAAATTTTTTTTTTTAATTTTAATATCATACATCATAAATGCTTATTTTGCACAAAAAACTTAAAAGTGACGAAACAAAAATGAAATTTGGTAAAAAATTAGTTTATAGTATAAGGGTGAGCATCTTAAGTGCTTCTCCCATTTAATTTCTTTTCCTCTTTATTTTAATTTTAATCTCTGGTTTCACATAAATTTTCTAATACGGGGATGAAATACACATTTTTAGGTTTTTATGTCATTGGAAAATTTGCATTTTTCTGCATTGGATGAAATTTGTTTGAAGTTTTTACAAGTCTTAGGATAGTTGTAAAAATTGTTTTTAGAAAAACTGGAATCGAATGCTTAGCTATTTAGCTTATACCATGCAATTTTAATTGGTTGAATTTAAGAATAAAATTAAGAGTTAAAGATGAGTGGAAAACTTTAGAACTGAAAGGTAAATTTCCGCTTTAAAATCTGGAAGGATGATATGAAAAATACAGAATTCTGGGCTACACCAGGAATACAATCACCCTTCATTAAAAATACCCAACAGTATGAAAGAGGATATTTTTAAAAAACTTTTATGGGAAAAGTAAATTAAAAAGATGAACAAAAAAGAGCAATAAACTAATTTCAACAGATTAATAAAAAATGCTGATCTTGTTAAAAATAATTTTATGTTTAAATTTAATTATTGTTTTACACAAAGAAGAAAAGCAAAGTATCTTTTGGCAGGCTTACCAAGTATTAACTGGCAAAGATGGAATGGCGATCTGGTCTTCTGGAAGTTCATAAATACCGATTCTGCACAATGCCTTTGTTCACTGCTGACGACATTGGGCGGAGCCTAAATATAAAACATATTCGGTTACTAAATTTTTAAGCAAGCTTTAACAATACTAGCATAAAATTAGAAATTTCATTAATAAGAAAAATGAAAGAAAAAACTAAGGAAAAATATACAAACATACGAGGGCTGTTCAAAAAGTATAAAACATATCGGACTTTTGCTAATTAAAGGGGCATTTATTGAGCTAAAGCTACAAACCTTTAATCACCCTCAAAGTAGTCTCCTTGGTGATGCACACTTTTCCCAGTGCTTCTGCCACTGTTCAAAACATTTTGGAAGGCATCTTTTAGAATGCTGTTAAGCTTGGCTGTCATATTCTGTTCAATGTTTTCTCTTTCTTGAAATCGAGTTTCTTTCAGGGGCATTTTCAACTTAGGAACTAGCCAGAAGTGTTTGCACTGTCCTTCATGTCTTGTGCAATATCAAAGTAAGTTGTTTTTGCATTATTGTCAGCAACTTAGGAAAAATTTTGTGGACACTCTTCACATTTGAAAATCCTCAGCTAAAATTGAAGGTACTGACCCAATGCTGACTCTAATTTCTTCAGTTAGTTCTCGGATTGTAAGGCGACGGCCTTCGGTGAATAAAGTTTTGTACTTGTTCAATAACATTCTCATTCCGGCTTGTTGATGGCCTGCTTGAACACGTGATTCACTTTCCACTGTGTTTGACATTTTTTAGACGATTGTACCAAATTTTTATTTAAGTACTGCTCATGGTAGGCTCTCCAAAAGCCTGCTGAATCTTGCGAATTGTTTCCACTTGCGAATCCGCCAAGCTTTTGGAAAAATTTAATGCAGTAATGCTGCTTATGTTTTTCTATCATTTTATAACTTGAGAAAAACCGCCAAGCACTACAGAGAGGTCTACACTACTAGGCTGACTGCTGGTGATTGAAGCTTTGTCATGACATGAAACTGTGCATGCATGCTCATAACAGTTCCCCCTACATCCCCACTAAGCTTGGCAGCCAGCTCTTCATTCATTTATGTCGGAAGACAAAAGTTTCAATACTTTTTGAATAGCCCTCGTACATGAATTTCCTTCAACATTTGGTCCAAAAATTCAGAAAAGTTAAGAATTTAATAAACTTTGTTTGATTTTCAAATTTAAATCATAAGTTTTTTTTTTTTTTGGAGTATTTGTACTTAAAGATAAAATTGCATTAATAAGTTCAGATCCAGTAGAGTCTTGAAAATCCGAGTCTCAAAAGTCTGAGGTGCTTTATTTATATTTTAAGGCACATTTTTTAATAAGCTAAAAAATGATTTGGATAAAAATCCAAAAATGAAAGTCTTTTACTATTGTCAAGTTTTTTTAGCTGCATACAATAATGTAGTAAAAAGGTATGGAGATGTCAGTGTAAGCAATGTTCGGCAAGTTGCATAAAATTTTTATCGGCTTCTAGAGATGGAGTAACAGATGCCTTGGAGATAACATCTTGATACGAAAATAGATTTAAAATTAATATTATTTTACCACAAAGGACGAAGAAATAGCTCTTTTGGAATATCAGATTGCAATCAACAAAAGAAGTGCACAACTTGATGATGTACGAGTCGAGTCGTATTCAGTAGAACCTCAGTATAACGACCCTACGATACAACGACCCCTTCGTTAGAACGGCCATCTTAAAAATTATTTTACCATAGGAATAATGTTAATTTTGAATCATTACAACGACCCCCAAGCGTATCCTTTTTTGTTAGAGCGACCGTCAAAAAGTGGGCAGAACTCATGAGCAAGAGGGCTATTGCTATTGTGTGGTGCAACTTCAAGAAACCTGTACTTCTCTCTTTGTGTTTGCTTAAAGGAGGGGAGGAGGAATGACGAAAAGGGGAGAACTAAAGACCAGAGGGAAGGGAGGAGGAGCAGTCGCTGGCATTTCCGAGAAACAAGTTGTAAGAACGGACATTATTCTTCTTGTTCCCAATTGGCCGGAGACTGCATGTCCGGGAACATGACGTGTGACGGGGTTGCAGAGGGGACGTACGTCACTCTTCTCTCTTTTCCAAGTTTGAGAAATTCCTATTGCACAGTTCACTCGTTAAAATGGCTAAGCGAAATCAAATTTCTATAGATGTTAAGTGCAAGATTTTGGCCGCGGTCGATTAGAATAAATGTCCAAAAGCTGAAATTGCAAGACAGTTTGGTATCCAAAAAAGCACATTATTCACGATCCTCAAAAACAGAGATAAAATTTTAGCAGCAAATGATGCAGGTGTCTCAAAATCTAGAATGCGTGCACGAGAGGGAAAATTCCTGCTTTTAGAGAAAGCCATAGTGGAATGGCTCAAAATGATGCGGTCATGCAATACTCCAATAGATGGAAAAGTCTTAAAAGAAAAAGCTAGGGTTTTTTCTGAAAAAATGGATGTTGAAATACATTTCAAAGCTTCAAATGGATGGTTTGAGAAGTTCAAGGAAAGGCCCAGACTCTCTTTTAAAAAGCTATCGGTGAGAGAGTCGATACTGCAACAGTCAACAGAAGGATGGAGGAAAGAACAATTGAAAACTTTACTAGAAAAATATGAGCCAGACGATGTATTTATGCAGATGAAACGGCTCTTTACTACAAGCTGTTGCCTGATAAAAGTCGGGTACTAAAAAGCAAAAAAAAAATGCACACTGAGGAAAAGGTTCAAAGCAGCGGTTAACATTTCTTCTTGCGGCAAACATGACGGGAACTGAGAAGTTGCCTCTTTTATTAATCGGAAAGTCGGCAAACCCAAGGTTCTTTAAGGGCATGAGAACTTTACCGATTGAGTACAAAAACAACAAAAAAAGAGTGGATGACTAGTGTTTTATTCGAAGAATGGATTCGAAAACTTGACCGGAAGATGGCTGCAAGTAAAAGAAAGATTTTGCTGATTGTTGACAACTCCACTGTTCATCCTGCAATCGGCAATTTAAAAGCCATAAAATTGGAATTTCTCCTTCCTAATGTCACCGCAATACTTCAACCTTTAGATCAGGGAGTTATACATTGCTTCAAATCCAACTGTCGAAAAATGTTAGCCAGAAGAATGATTGCCGCTATGGAAAACAAGAAGATGTACGACATTGATATCCTAGGTACTATGTATCTAGTCAAATCAGCATGGAATGATGTTCCACAAAACACAATAGCACATTGCTTTCATCATGCCGACTTTAAGACGAAAGAAGAATTTCAGAAAGAGTTGGCAAATCAGTCAACTGAATTCCGACCGTTGCCGGAACCTTTATCACCTGTTGCTCCTATAGATGAAACTCCAGACACTAATGAAATGACCCAGCTCCTCAGTGTCAAATTTCCGGATCATCAATTATTTTTTGATGAGTATGTTGTGGTAGACAAAAATTTACAGTGCTGCGAGGAAAACTTGAAAGAGGACGATTTTATTGCCCGTATTAACGGAAACGATGAAATTTGCGATTCCGACAATGGAGAGGAAATCGTCCAAGTTTTTGAAAAAGAAGCCTTCAATGCAATCAATGCCTTGCATCAATATTTTGATGCAAGGATTCGATCCTCAAAATCTCCTCTTATTTCATTCACCCAAATATAGCCTAAAATGGAGTTCTTAATATTTCAGCATCAAAAAAAAAAAAAAAGAAGAAAAAAAAAAGTGGCCAAACAACTGGCTTTTTTTGTCTCATTATTCAATGCACAGAAAAATTGTTGCCAAAACGTCTTTCTTTTCTTTTAATGTTCCACAGAATGAAAATACTACAATACATTAACACTAGAACACTGGGATGTTTTCTTCCTCTAAAACGGCGACTGGTGTCATTTCAACACTGATCAAAACTAAGTTAGATATTTAAACAAAATAAATGCAATTTTCGTTTTAATATCTTTTTAATTTATGAATAATAAAATAATAAAATGACATCAAATTTATTGATAGATGAATTATTATATCTATAGAAAAAATAATAATTATGTAGAATATTTTTTAGAAAAACTTCTCTACGTCATGTACATTAAACACAGAGATAATTTATATGTTTGGTGCACTTTCCAAATTACTCCTCCTTTACCTCTTTTACAGGAAACACATATTTTGATCGCCACATTTCCATTACATTTTTTTACCTGACATTTTTTGTGCTTTGGTGGCCTTTTATTTTGAAATTCATTTTCATTCCTTTTCTTTTTCCCTGCAAATTATTGATACATTCACTGCGCAATTCGCCCTTCCAGCCCTTTTTTATGAGACATTTTTAAATTTTCAAACTATAATAATATAAAACACTTGAATAAAAAGCATCATAAATGATCAAAAGAGCTGCGAACACATATACAAGCACATCATCTGAGCAAAAAAGAAAATCCAAAAGCCCTGTGCAATTGATAAATCCTATCACATGATAAACTATCACGTAATAAGCAGGTACGAAAAATTAAAATTTACTTACAGGTATTGGTGAAGTTCAATACTCTGAGGCTTATTACAAAACTGCTGTTTAAAAAAATAAATTCAGTATAATTGAAGATAAAATTATTGCAGTGTGACACCACACCAGCATTCTAGGTAAATTCACACGTAAAATAAATTTTTAAAAAGCTAATTTCTCATAATTTTATGAGTGAGTTTTCCTTACATCTTAAATAAAAGTCACGAAAATTCATATGGATCTTATGCCAATTTCACATTTTGCATAACTTTTAAAATACCGAGTATCAAAATGACACTACTTGGTGTTCTAGTGTTAATAAACTAGATTTTTTTCATAACTATTGGTAGGGAGAAGCATAATGTTGCAATAGCAAACTTTCAACCCACATTTGAAATGATTTTTAAAAGAAAACGTTTAATAGTATTCAGAAGTGAAGCTTTTGATAATGATCCAAACCAGAGAAAGAAATTTGAAATGCGTCTAGTTGATGGAATAATATTGAATATGCTATCAATACCAAGATACACTAAATTTGGCATCTTTCTATGTCAAATTTCATCACAATAAGGATGCAGTTGAAGCACTGGCGTAATTACGTACCGCACGACCCCGCAATGTAGGGCAGGGGAAGTCTGAAGGGGCCTGAAAATTTTTGAGCTTGGATTTCATTCAATTTTATAAAAAAATTCCGTAAATCAAACTCAGTTTGAAAAGCTTATATTGGTTGTGGGGCCCCTTAGAACCCCAGAACCTATCAATGTTGACCCCCAATTAAGATATCGGGGGCTCCAGGACGGACATTTTTTCGGGGTCCTCTTGTAGCCAAACCTTACAATTTTTGCCATTTGCTAAAACAGTTTTAGCTAATTTGGGCTCCCAAATAGCAGGTGCCCTTGGTAATGGCCTATTGAGTAATCGGCCTAAAAGTGGGGGGAAAAAGGGCCCACGGACCACCACCAAACCTTGGCACGGTATGGAGCAAAAAGTGGAGAGAAGGGAAAATCCCTGAAAAAGAAAGGGAAAAGGAAAAAGTCCTGACCTAAGGGATTCTGAAAAAGACAGTCAAGAGAAGTTTTTTGTGTAGGATCTGGATTTGGGTGGAGGGGGAGAGTAGGAAAGGGCCCGAAAAGTTGTGAACTTCGTTTTCATTTAATTTTATTATTATTTTTTCAATAAATTAAACTTGGTTTGAATAGCTTGTTGGTTTTTGGGTCCCCTAGGGCTGTAATATCATTCAAGATCGTCTAAAATTGAATTTTTGGAGCAATAGTTAAAAAAAGTCTGGGGGAGACTCCTGAAAACCTTCTCTTCTTATCATTTTTAAATATAGTCACTTTTGCTTTTCTAGCGATTTTATTTAGAAAAATATTCAGGGGAGGGACTCGAACCCTCCGTCATCCCAATATCATCGAAAATCGCCTAAAATTTGGGATTTAAAAAAAATCCCGGGAGAGCCTGAAACCTTATCTTTCTTGTCAGGTCATCAAAGGCAATTCAATTTTGAAAAATTCCGGGGGAGAGCCTCTGAATCCCTGTTTTTTTTTTTTAAATTATCGAAGAGAATCTAAAATTACGTTTTGGAAGCTTCAATATCAAAAAAATTCCTGAAGTCTTACCTTTCACCCCCATCCCTTTATATAACATCCTAAAAACGCATTTTTGCATCACTTTCGATGCTGTGAGGGCAAGGAATGAGGTGGTTTGGAACTTTGCCCCGAAATTTTCCGAAATCGAAGATCCAAAAACGTAACTTATCAAGGTAACTTTAAAAGGCAAGGCAAAAAATCGCATTTTAAATACTTCAATTTCGAAAAATTACAAAGAAAGTCCCCAAAACTTTCCTTCTTTTTAATATTGTGTTTTTAGAACTTCAATTTCGAAAATTCTGGGGCAGAGTCCTCAATTTAATCCTTTCCTCTAACGTCATCAAAGGTGGCCTACAATGCATTTTTAGGAGTTCCATATAGAAAAATTTCCAGGGCAGAGTCCCTCCAATTTAATTCCATCTTCTAATGTTTTCAAAAGTGGCCTACAACTGCACTTTTAGAAGTTCTATTAATAAAAATTCCTTGGGCAGTGCCCCCGACGCCGTTTTATTAACTTAACAAAGATTTTTCCAAAATTACGTTTTTGGAACTTCTCGTCCTTAAACAATGTCTTCAAAAAACTGAATATGTTGCAAAATTTCCGAGGATAACCACCAACCGTCGTTGTTTTAATTTTAATATCATCGAAGATAGTTGCGAAAGTTGCGTTTTTCGAGCTTCAATAATAATTGCAGGAAGAGAGTCACTGACCTCTTTCCATTATGTTACAAAAAAGTATGTTATAATCATGGCTTTAAAACTTCAAATTCGAAAAATTTAAGACGAAGAGCACTGAACCTACATTATTCTCAATACAATCGAAAATTCCATTTGCTAAACTAACATTTTAGAAATCCCCCCCCCCCCCCCCCCCCGATCCCATATTTTTGTACAAGTATATTATATTTACAATTAAATTCATATTGCTTATTCTTTTTCTCCTCATTATTGCAAACTCTCCCGATTTCTGCCGACTAAAAACTCAATATGCTCCCTCCCCTTTTCTCTCTCCCTCTATATATATATATACATATATATATATATATATATATATATATATATATATATATATATATATATATATATATATATATATATATATATATATATATAAGTCTGTTTGTTTATGTTTGAAAATAAATTGTGTGGCCGACAAATTTGAAAAATTGTACAACAAATATAGATTAATAAGATTTTTAGTAGGGGGCCCAAAGCCAAATTTTGCGGTTGGGCCAAAAATTCGAAGTTACGCTACTGAGTTGAAGAAGATTTGAATTCTGTGACCAATCCAAGAAAATGAATGCAAGATTCTAAATCTAAGGAGGAAGAAGTAACCAGGGGTGCAGAAAATGTTTTTAACACCAACATTTCCCCCAAACTGTATGAAAATTTCCCCAAAATTTTACAATATGCTATATGTATTTCAGATAAAAATTCATGGCTCTCCTCTGATATGCCCCCCTCTTGGCGAGATTTTAATTTTTCGCTCGATACGAAAATCGCCAATAAGGCGATAACTTGGCAACCCTGGTTTTGCAACTTGAACGCTGGAAAGTAGTTTCTCGAAGTCTGTCTTTTTGCACGTGTCTGTGTGGTAGGAGGTAGGTGCTCATATGTTCCGCTCTTAGGGAGATTTTAAGTTGAATACTCTAAAATAAAGTTTCAATTCAAACTTTATTTTACAGTATTCTTTTTCTTGTTGTTTTTTAATGTTAATTTAGTTGAATTTTCTATTTTAATTATGAGTTCGGTTTGTGATGTTGTCCAAATGTATCAATTGAAATTTTTTAATGAATCTTCTTTTTCTTTTTCGTCAGGTCGTCCAACGTTTGGACGTACCGGAGTCCTAAATAGATTTTTTATATTTAAACTAATTGAAAATAAAGAGGTTTTTTTAGAATTTTTAAGGGAAATTGGTTTACTTAAGAATGAAATGTTATGTTCTAGATGTAATTCTGTTATGAAAATTAAAAAAACTAACAAATGTTCAGATGGGTTAATTTTTTTTTGTAGAAAGGTTATAGGGGGTGTTGTTTGTGGAAAAGAAGCAACGATCAGGAGTGGGTCATGGTTTAGTTCTAGCAAGTTGAAAATAGAGGAGATTTTTTTGATAACATATGAGATTTTAATTGGGACCAAAACTGCTGATATTGAAAGTCAATATTTTTTTTCATCACAAACTTTAGCCGATTGGCGAAATTATATTAATGAAGAAATATTAAATTACATTGAATTAAAATCTGAACAAATAGGGGGGATTGGGAAAGTTATTGAAGTTGATGAATCTAAATTTGGGAAAAGAAAATATAATCAGGGACATGCAGTTGAGGGACAATGGGTTTTTGGGGGGGTTGAACGGGGTTCGGGGAAAACTTTTTTGGTTGCTGTTGGGGATAGGGGTAGGGAAACTCTATTTTTGGCAATTAAGCAGTGGATACTACCAGGCACGACGGTGCACTCTGATTGTTGGAGGGCATATGATACATTGGGGGAGGAGGGGTATGAGCATTTAACAGTCAACCATAAACTTAATTTTGTAGATCCAGAAACTAAATGTCACACTAACACAATTGAATCCACATGGAGACACGTTAAAAGTACTCTACCAACATATAATAGATTAGGGGATTTTAAATTTTATTTAGCTTATTATTTATACAAAAAAAATTGTGAATACAAAAATGAGGATATGTTTGTAAAGTTTTTGGAAATAATTCGCGAAATTAATTGGGTGGAGTACAAAATACAAGTAAAATAAGGTTGTTTTTTTTGGAATTTTTTTTGTCAAAACAAACATAATTTAAATATTTTTGTAAAGTAATGATAATAAAAAATTGGATAATTTCCCTAAGAGCGGAACATATGTGCACTGCCTCACGTGAGGAAGTAAAAGAAAAGTAAAAAAGGTAAGTGAACATATTTTGAATTATTGTGTTTTTAGTGTGTTTCTGGTAGTTTGTATTTTGGTCTGGTTGGCATTTTTGTAGCACAAAAATGGTGTTAATTTCACATAAAATCTGTGACTTTATTGTATACTGAACGGAGGAGATCTGTGACTTATATCCGACTGTGATGTATATTAAAAGTCGGAGGGATAACGGACCGAGCGGCAGCGAGGTCCTGGCGAGCCCGAGGTCTCATAGTACTTTCGTAAAGAGACCGAGGCAGGGCCGGCGAGCCGAGGTCTCATTACGAAAGTACTATGAGACCGAGGGCTCGTATCCCGGAGAAACAACGGAAAAAAATTAATGCATTAATTTCATTAAATAATTAATGACATAATTTGAATTTTTCCTGTTGGCGCTAAAAAAGCATCGCTAAGAACGATGTATGACATATGACGTCATACATAGTTTTCTTGGCGACGCTTTTTTGGCGCCAACAGGAAAAAGTCGCCAAGAGGGGGGTATATCAGATTTGTTCCAAATTCATTCCTATTACTATAGGTAGAGATAGTTTTGGGGGGAAAAAAGCAATTGCATCTTTAAAACTAATAGAATGAACTAGTAGTCTTAGAACTCGGTATCTAAAAAGCAAATTAAGTAAATGCTTGTAAGTTTTAATTAAAATATCATATCTACATTTATTTTAAATGTAAATTATTATCCAACAAATAGTTGATGAAAATATAAAGAGTGGTGATGCAAAAGGAAATGCATTCAAAATACACTTGCAGGAAAAAAAAATAGGATTTTTCTTTTTTTTTTTAAAATCGAATCTGCAAAATTTTCCCCAGATGGTTCAAATTTCCCCCCGATCCTAGATCAGATCGCCGGATCGGACATACCGTGGAAGTAACATCAACAAAATTACACAGAAGAAATCTTTGGAAAGGTTAATGAAAAAAAAACTAATGGTAACATTTTTAACTACAGTAAAAGTAATTCTATCATTTTAAATTGGTTTGTTCCAAGCATAAAATAAATATGAAGCAGAAAAGTAAAAGTAATTTCATATAAAAGTTAACTCAGAAGTTAAGCTCACTTTCATTCACAAACTCTTAAGTCAGGAGTGAAAGGTGAAAAGCAAGTGAACCTCATTTCACTAAACTTCTAATTTTATTTTAGATCAATTCTATTATTTTTTATTTTTCAAGTTTCTACATATGTTTCAGTAGAACATTTACGTTTTAACATTTTTTATATTCATATTTTTGCGCGAATATTAATCATAATATTAGCTAGATATTCAAAGGAAAAGTATTATAATGTAACAGAACGATAATTTCAGATGAATTATGTAAAAAGAAGCAGTTAGGAAATTGTTTGTAAACGAATACGAGATAAAGTGAGATTTTGATATCTAGATCTTATAAAATTGAAATAGTAAAAAATATATATATTAGACAAATCCATACAGGAAAACTATTTCAGAAGAATACATATAAATTAATGAAATTAAACAAATAACCATTAAAATTTCGGCAGCGGCCTCCAGCTCACGGATTATTTGTTCCGCCATGGCTGAAACTTTAAAAGCTGCCAAAAAGCTACATATTCTTGAAATTTAAAGGACTAATTATTAAAAATCGGCTGTGACCAAAAAAATAAGTATTAAACTGCGATCCACTTTTTCACAATTTTTCAAAAGCAAATTTTCTTGCAGATTTATTGGTGTGGTGTGTGTTTCATTTTATGGTGTGAAATTGCGTTTCCTCTGTGCCTCAAAACTGCTGTTATTTGTTTTGATAATATAAATTACATGCATCATTTTTCACATTTTGCAATAGGAATGGCAACAACAATTGTGAACCGCTTAAAACTTTACGAGCGACTCATGTTAATGTTTTTAAAGGTAAAAAATTATTATGTCTTATTTTGCTCACATGGAATACTACATTATGTTATAAGCTTTCACGATTAAAATTTTTCATCTGTATCACTCATTCATAATTATATGTATAATGCACTTATGAATAAAAATACTAGGCTTAACACCTGCATGTAGGGATCTTATCAGGAATATTATTTTTTTCACGCTCTTCGGCAATTAAACACCAAATGAACCCAAAAACCAGTTTGCTACATTCATTTTTTTAAAAAATTAATATTAATTCTTGATGTATTGTGGATTTTTCGTTTCAAGAGTGCATTATGTCATGATAAATTTAACCTTACATAAGGAATCCCTTCATCTCAACCGTGATTTTTGGAAATTGCAGTTGCAATAGCCAAAGAAAAATTGCGAAATGATGGACAATTTGTATCGCGTTTTATTTATTTATTTATTTGTACACAGGTCGTAGGTTCGAAGGTATACGATTTTCGTAGGTAGAGATATAATTTTTCTGTCTAATAAATAAACCAAAGCCTTAATGAGTTGTCACATTTGCTTTCATCTACATTTGTGTAAAGTTTAAAAAGTTGTAGAATTTTCTTCTTTTTTTAAATTTTTTTTTAATCCAGTGAAATTTTGTTTTTGTAGAGTATATAAATCTTTGTTTATGTTACGAAAAACAAAGAGTGAACAGTTTGCTTTTTGTGCTGGGTGAATGCTTGAAAAAAAAAAACTACCATGTCGCAAAAGTGGCTACTATTCAGAATTCCTAGGCTAGAGCTTAAACTCTAAGGCACTACTGCATTTTTGTTCTTGATGAACGTTTCATGAAGTTTGCTTTCTAAACCATAGAGACTAATTAAAAACATTGCCTTTCTTTACATGGGGCATTCCACGGTATTTTGGACATTATGTAGAGTCCGTAACGTGACCTTTTTTTGCCATAACTTTTTAATTTACCGTTTGATTTGCAAATTATTTTAATTTGAGCTGGTGTGTTGGTAGGAGAAGATCAAAATAAAATAATATGCTAATCAAGCAGTAAATAAAAAAGTTATGGCAAAAAAGGTCACGTTACGGACTCTACATAAATGTCAAAAATACCTTGGAATGCCCCACATTTGATTGAAAGTGAAATTCTCTACACTCACCATACTTTTACGTGTGTATGAAAATATCCACAAAAGTTATTCATTTAAGAAGTGTTGCTTCTAACTCTTGTAAACGAGTACACATACCCAATAATTTAATTTATTTAAAAAAATAATTGCAGGGGTCTGTCCAGGATTTTTCACAAGGTCTTTTTGTGAAAAATCAATTATTTTTGTAAAAAATCAATTTTGTAAAAAATCAAATTTTGCAAAAAAAAAATTTAAATTGAAATTTTTGGATTTTGAGATGGTGCAAACTGCATCATTGACACTTAAAGCACATTGAATTTTACCTCTTTTCTGTTAAGGATATCGTTCTTGAGTGTTTTTCAAGTATTAGGGTACGGGAGGGCGGCATCGCTCTCTGGAAGATGGGTACCCCTGAAGTATCAATATTTATTTACCATTCTACATTATGTTAATTATACTAGAAATGTTATATGTATAGTATTTAAAATAATTATAACAAAGAAATTCAGGCAGGGGTTCAGCATTTAACTTTTTGAACCAAGACATTGTTAAAGAGTTCAAAATTGTTTTAAACTTATAAAATCCCTGATTTTTACAAAAAAAAAATATTTTATTTGTTTACCTCTTAACAAAGTGTACTTAACATCAAAAATTCGAAAAATCAGATTCCCATAGTGGATGCAAAGAAATTGCGAACCTCACAGTGAAGGCATCAAAAGTATAAAAACGGCTTGTAAAATAAATATTTTTCATAAAATTATTTTAGAATTGCATTTTAGAATCCTATGATAAAGATGCCATTAATGTCTGGACACAATTGAATCCAAAAAAATAAAGTAAAATAAAAAATGAACCATTGATTCAGCATTTAAATTTTTGACTCGTAAAAGAAAAGGGAATTTTGCTTTAAAAACTTAAAATAAGCGTTGTCACAAAAATAAAGAGACTTTTCATTTATTTGCATCCTAATAAAGCGAAGTTAACTTGAAAAGATAATAAAATATGATTCTCATATCGAATGTAAAAAGATTGAGCTTTTCAAAATGTAGGCATCTAAAAAAAAAAAAAAAGATAAAAGAATTTATTTAAAATTAATTATCCTTTTTGGGCAGTTCTCAAAAGGTGGGAACAAACACAGACCTCAACTTTGAAGCTTCAACACCAAATAACTTTCATTTTAATTAACTCAAAAATTTTTGAGTTAAATTATAATACTGTATAGAGACAAGAATTGCCATAAATTTTTGAAAAAATGCTCTTCAAATGCCCTTAAAAAAATATTTTCTTTGCTTAAAGGCACAATTTTGGACATACCAAAACGTTAACTGAGCAAATGTACCATTAAAAAAAAAATTTTTTTTAATTATTTCCATATGTTTCAAAAAAAAAAAAAAAATTAAAGGCATGAATCTTACACTGAATAATTTTTTGTTAATATTTTACACAAATAACAAAAGTAAAGACAGATTATTTACTTTGTAAACGATTTTAGAAAAAAGTATGTTTGAAATATGATGCATGTCCAAAAGTTACGATCTTTACAATGCTATTTTTTGAGAACTAAGTATATGATGTTTTCGTTTTAAAGGTATTTATGGATCCTCAGAATCAATTTTTAATTGTTTAAAAGTGTTTTCATAAGCTTTTATGCAGTATCTTAGAAGAAAAGTAATTTTTCTTAAACATACATGCGAAATGTCCAAATGGTGTTACGATCTTGACGCCGATAATTCTGTCCGTTTATTCATAATTTTTAGATGATCCACTGTCTTCTAACCTCAATAAAAAAGGTTATTATAATGTTATCTTCTTTAATCCATCAGTATTTTGCATAATTAATATGTTACACATTGAACAATACATAAATTACAGTGGAAACATGGCTGGTTATGATCGCAACGAAAGCCATTTTGCGCTAAAATCGCCAAGCAAACCTCCGTTGGCAACAACACAGTACACGATAAGCTAAAAGTTACTAGGACTCGACCGATGCATCGGCACCGATGGTTCAACAATTTAGCCATCGGCATCGGCGGCCGATGCTAAATTGCAAGAAACATCGGCCCATCGGCCTTAAAAACTTCGAAAAGCCGATGGAATTGGCCGATGTTTTTGAAAAAAAAAAAAAAAAAAGACCTTTGATGTTTTACCTTTTAATACAAAGTAAATATTGTTTTCATATAAAATTGTTTACTAAATTTCAGTATGAATTTTTATTTGAGTCACCCCTGAAAGAGTTTTTAATACTGCATTCAGGTACCAAACAAGTTAATTATTGCGTTGTTTCTTGCTGTTGGATGTACGTAGTATCTCTCATAAGTCATAACTCCAAAATGGTAAACTGTAGAAGGATAAGTTTTCGCGTGTGGGGTGTGCGTACGTTCCAGTTGTGCACTTCTCTTTTTGTTTTCGATCGTGTGTTCTGAAAAGCCTGTTTACTCATTTTTTGTGGCTATTAATTACTTATTTCAATGCAAAACTAAGATAGCGTCTCAGACTGACGGTCATTTGGTGATATATTGCCGAATTGGAGACTATGGAAACAAATATGAGATGGCAAAACCCCGCTATTCATTTTAAAACACTCTGTATTTTAAATCCGCCACTGCAAGTCAATACAAACTCGGGTGCAAGTTTCGGAAGGGTTTTTTTGCTCAATGTTTATGATTATTTTGAACTCTATTTTTTACGACTATTTTGAATTTCCGAGAACACTTGTGTGCCCCTCCTCCCACTCCCTCAATTTCTGAAATTAAACTCTAGTTATACTCCTGAGTTGTTTAAAACTAACACCATTCATAAAATTAGAGATTTCTTTTTCAAACTTTATCTATTGTTTAGAAAGAATTTAGAGCATTAATTTAAGAAATTGATTAAAGAAAGACGTTTTGAATGGTGACACAATTCGGAAATCGAAGGGACTTTTGAATTTTTTCTTCGGAAGTGCTGAAATTGATTCAGAAACTCTTCCGAGGTGTTGGTTTTAGCGGTTCTGTACTATAAATATTAGGCCGAGGTTGGGGCCGAAGTGTGAGTTACTGCAAAATCAGAGGGTGACCCCCCCCCCCCTCCATTTCGTAATGCGCCATCTTTTTTGTATCATTAATAGCGATCGATTTTTTTTTCTATTGTAAGTAACTATTTTTATGTATTTATATAAAATCAATGAATAAGTTATTTTCGTTTTTTATAGAAAAGTTTCAAGGATTTTCTATTATGCAATTTTTTAAATTTCAGAAAATTACTGTTAAATTGAACAATTTAATTTGAACTTGTTTGTAAAGCTTCATAAAAGATTAAACAATCAAATTGTTCAGTATTATGTATGCAAACATCAGATCAAGTAGTCATATGTATTCAGTTATTAACTTTGTGTAAATATTGATTTTGTTTATAGCTGCGTTTTAAGAACCTCGCTCTTTTCATGGCAATTTTTTTCCAGCAAAATTTATGTCACTGTTTTAGTTTTTTGAAAAATGCAAAATTTTTTATTCATAAATTTTAAATAAGAAAAAAATATTTCTTTTATGATTTAGTATTGTAATTTATCTGTTATCTTTTTTTTTAATTTGATGACTAAAAAATGTCTACGTGCAATCTTTCCAATTTAATTGTGTAATTTGTTGACGGTTTCATAGTTTTATTCTTAATTTTTTTTGAATGATTTAACAACATAATTTAATGTTTTTTAACTATGTTTAGTGAACTTAAATCCATACATCATTACAATATTACTGAAATCTTAGTTATATGTTGAATTAAAAAAAAATCAATTGTTTATTAAACAGTCTTTTTGTTTTTCTTCCTTTTTTCTTTCTTTCTTTCTTTCTTTTTTTTTTTGGCTGTTGTTCTTTATCTTTCATTGTACAGCAGTCAAAAAAGGAGAAGCATAACTACACCCTATATAGATTGTACGTAGTACGATCCAAAAGTTCGGGACAAGCTGTATAAAACCTTACCCAGAATAGTTCACATTACAGAAGCACATCCACCTTCAAAAGTTTACCTTGAAGGACTATGTACTTCTGCCAGTGTTCATATAACTTTTGGAAACACTTCTGAAAGCCATTTTTCGCTACCTTCTATGATGCAGCTTTATCTTCTCCTGACGGAGGAAAGCATCGTCCATGCAAATGTTTTTTTGCTGGGAACAGGTAAAAGTCACACGGAGCTTAGTTCGACGAAACGTTATGTTATTTGTTTGTCATATCAGAGTATTGACCAATCGAACCGTGCATCCTCAACATGAAAGTCGCCTTCTTCCCTACGATGAAGATAAAGCAGCAGCGCAAGAGGCCTTACAGAAGGTTGCAAAAATGTCTTCCAGGAGCGCTTCTAAAAGCTATACGAACATTGGCAGAAGTGCATAGTCGTTCAAGGTGACTATTTTGTAGATAGATTTGCTTCGGTAATGTGAACTATTCAGGGTAAGGTTTTATACAACTTGTCCTCTAACCTTTAGATCATACTACGTACTTATGAGTTTTCAACTTACTATTTCATAACGTTTTTGAGTGACGTAAGTTTACGCGCATGAAGACATCACAAGAGAATTTGCGATAATTAACTGAGGAAGCGTTCAAAATTGATATTTCGGTCATCTACATGTTCTTAGGTACATATGCATGTACAGATGTGCCGAAAAAACTTGTGAAGTTTAAATTGGGTGATCGTAAAATAAAAATTTAGGTGAAAATCTGATTTTTTTTTTATTTTTTGTGATTGCAATTCCTTATTCGTAGAAAGGAAGTAAAGTGAAATGAATCAATCATCCTTTAAATCTCTGACAATTTTATCAATTTATTTCTGTTTGATTTTTTTTTTCCATCGGCCAACAGCATCGGCCATCGGCCATCGGCAATCGGCCATTTGGAGGAAAACAATCGGCCATCGGCCATCTTTGAACAATCGGCCAACAATCGGCATCGGCCCATCGGCCAAAAAATGCCATCGGTCGAGCCCTAAAAGTTACCAGAAAGGAATTCCAGTTTGACAAACGTAGTTTTTCGTCAGCTGCACCAGTTTTGGCGACATTATCACCTGCGATAGCATTTTTTCCCCCACCGCTTTTATTATTTTAGAATTTTTTTTCTCTTCTTTCTTTTGGAAACATAATTTAACGATCTCCAAATAGAAATACGAATTTCTTTTTTCAATAATTTTTTTTAGACATCGTTTTAATTCTTATGACATTAGAAAAGATATTTATTAATAAAACTGATGATGTCACTTTTTATATTTGTATTTTTAATTTGAAGCATTTTTTTACCTTTCATCAACTTCTTCAAAATCATTCCAAAACTTTATTATATGTAAAGAGTAGTATGTATAGCCATTCAAGTATTTCATTAATATCCTCTTTATTATTAAATTGCAAAATTCAAAAAGTAGTAAATAAAATTTTCATTGGAAATGTTAAAAATCAGATAAACCATCGTCAAAAATGGTGAAACTTACATTATGATGATGTCCAAAATCCGTTACCTACAGGACAACAATGTCCAAAATCTGTTACCTACAGACTGCTGATTTAATTTGCTAATCAACAATTTTTACAAATACCTGCTGTCTTTTCATGTTCATATATTGTGTTCTAGGTATGCATAATATAGAATAAAAGCAAAATTGATGTGAAATTTGAAAATTTTTGAAATTGCTCAAAGTTAACTTTTTTGTTCCCACCTTTTGAGAACTGCCCTTTTAGCATCGAAAAATCAAACCATATAACTTTCCTAAACAGTGGCATAGCTACACTTACTGCCGCCTGGGGCGGTTCCTCAATTTGCCGCCCTTTTGATGAGAAATAGTTAAACTGTTTGAATTAGATTTTAATAAAGAAGAAAGCAAAATTGTTTTTTTTCCTTCTTATTTTTCTTTTAGAAGGAAAAAAAAGGAATTCAGAGCCCCACCGAAAAATTCCAAAATATAACAGGGTTCGCGTTTACGCGCTATAGCGGGTTTTTTACGCAAATTCGCGGGAAAGGGACGGAACTTCCGCGAAAAATCGGGTCCCAGGGACCTAGAAAACCCAAAAGATAAGAACCGGGAAAAAAAATGGGAGAAAATGCTAAAGATCTATTTAGTAAATGCTTTTAAGCTTCAAAATGACCAGGAGAATCAACAGAAAGGGACTAAAATGACCCTATCTGTTTATCAGCTATTCAAACACACCCCAATTGTGGACCAGTCAGTGGAATTTTAGTGATAAGACTGGAGCTTACAGTGACCTCCTGGGCAAAGCTGAGGGAGTAAGTTCATAAATAGCGCATTATACTGTATTCTAAGAATAAGCTTTCCCTCAACTTTTATCTTGAGGAAATTCCTAAAAACAGGAATGAAGACTAAAAATAAGAGGTTTTCAATGCAATCTTCAGGATTAATACAAGACAATTGTACAGTAAAAATATTGCAATTTGGCATTCATGTAGCCAGAATTACTTTTGAAAATCATCATTTTGCATCCCCAATAAAAAGAGGGAGAAAAAAAAATGGCGAACATTTTCCAGATCGCGCTAAACACAAAAAGTTCGGAACTTTACATTTTTCCTTGTTAAATTGCTTATGAATACTTGAATTTCACTTTAACCTTGTTCTTTTTCTAATAATTCATCTCATTCTGATGGGTTATTTTTATTTGGACTTGCAAAAGTCGGGTATTAATCGATTGCGCCATTTTCAAAATGGCACGATTTTAAAAATAGAACAAAAACTAAAACAGATATTTTGAACGAGTCAAAATCAAGTCAAATATACTGATTTAAGATTGCAAATGAGCAATTTTCACACTCATATGAGAAAATGTTTCGTTTTTGCGATCGCGATTTTTGTGTTGGGTTCATTCGCTTGCGATTTATTATTATTATGTAATTGCCAATGATAATTGGGAAGAGGGGGGGGGGGTCTGTTCGCTTTTATAACTAAGAAAAATTTCCAGGAAAACAAAGGTTAAGGGAGTGCTTTTTGCTTGATCAATCAGAGGTTTTATATTTTATGGTAAAACCCATTTTCAAAGTAAATTTTGAGTTAATCTCATTGTAACTGACCAAATAGTTTCTCACATAACTAAGTTTTGCAAGTGTATTAATTGAAAATAATTTTACAATGATAAAATCACAAAAAATTAGGGCAAAAATAACCAATTTATTTTATTTCATGCCTCCCCCCCCCCAAGTATAAATATTTTTATATTATTCATTTACACACTAAGATTTTCTGTTTAAAATTTAAGGGACTCATTTTTTCCACCAAAGGACCCAAATCTATTTCATTAAAATGGGTCCCTGGGACCCAGGTTACAGATAGTTGAGCGCGAACACTGTATAAGTCGAAATTCGGAATTTTAAGCAATTTTTTAGTAACGCTTATAGAAAAGAGGCGCTGAGCTCCCTCCAGATTTTTTTTTCCTCCAAAATTAAAATCAATTTTATGCTTTCTTTGGTTCTGTTAGAGGATAGGGACTTCTCAAGGAAATCTGCCAAATATATATATCTGCTTTGGATACATGAAGATATTGAGGAAGGTTCAGCGGCGCTGTCTGGAAAGCTTTTCAACTAAACTGAAAAACACGTAAATATCGGCTGTATATAGTGATGTAAGGGCCTCCCCTAACTTCCAAAAAAGACTGAATTTTCCTCCCGAAATATTTTCAAACTTGAAATCAATTTCAGTCTATCTTTGATGACGTTAAAGAGAATAGGAAACGTTCAGGAGCTCTCTAGTAATTTTCCGACGCAAAAGTTTCAAAAACAAAATTGTAGGCTATCTTTGACGGCATAAGTTTCCAACTATTTCCAAAAATGTTGGAAAGTCAGATGGTTTTCCCGTCTTCCTATAAAACTTTTTGAAAATGACGTCCTAAACATGCGACTTTAGTCGTTGTTTGATGAACAACGTCAAGAAAGTCCGGAGGGTAGTACAACCCGAAATCTTTTTCGAAAAAAAAACTGCTGCTAATTTTAAGCTCTTCATCACTGAGAAAAGAACGCTTTGCGGTTTTCCCCCAGAAATTTCTAAAAACGAAATCGGAGCCATCTGTTATGACTATAAGTGATTTCATGCACATTTGGGATCCCTATCTTAGAATTGTTTTTGAAATTTAAGTTTCAAAAACCCAACTTTAATCTATTTTTGGAGACATTGGATGCGATAGGGATTTTAAAGTTCGAAGTTGATGTCCAAAACATACAAATTAGACTATCTTTAATCACCTTACAGGAAGGGTCAGGGGTTGACAGCCTTCAGGAATTTGTTGGTATTGAAATCTAAAAAATTCAATATTGGGCTTAAAGATGGGATGTAAAGGGATGAGGTGGGCGTTATACCTTCGAAATGTTTCGAGGCTCAAGGCTTAAAACTGCATTTTTGGGCTGTTTAGTGACGTTAAGGGATATGAGGCCCCTAGTTTCAAAACCGGATACTTGCAAAAAATTCGATTTTTTTTTTTTTTGCTAATCTTGTAGAGAATCATAAGGCCTATTTGCCTGCTCAATATTAGGTTCAAAAACCGCTTCTTTCCCCCTTGAAATGGGGCGGGAAGGTCTGCCTCAGTTTCAAAACCGGACTTTTACGCCTCTTGTAAAATTTGGTTTTCTACAAGTATCCGGTTTTGAAACTAGGGGCCTCATATGAAGGTTCGGTTGCGCTTCTCGAAAAATGTGACGCCACCATCAGTCTGTAGCTTCAAACGAAGGAAGAGGAAAAACAAAAAATATAATGCTGAGATGTCCACAAGAACAACACATGTTTTGTATTTGAGTAATTTTATTATCATAGTCGTACCACAACCTTAGAATTCAAAGTCCTTTTTTTGACTCCAGAAAAAGATTCAAAGTATAATTTATTTGTTGGGAAAACACGTTAAATTTTTTCGTATCAAAAGTGTAAAATTGCCGCCCCCCGAAAAGCGCCGCCCGGAGCGAACCGCCCCCTCTGCCCCTCCCTAGCTACGCCACTGTTCCAAAATAATGATTAAGCAGGGATCGCGCTAAGGATCATTCGCCAGTAAATTAGCCAAATTTTTAAAGTGTTAGCCAAATTTCAAAAGTCTTAGATTAACTTTTACTCATTTTAATGTATTTTTGACTGCAGAAATATTTAATCAGAAAGTGAAGTATAACTTAATTTTTGACAATTTTTTGAGGAGAACTGCAGGGGTATATCCAGGAATTTTTGTCCGTTTTTAGGAATTTGGTGAGAAAAAAATGCAAATTAAGTAGTTTTTCCACAAATCATACGTAATTTTTCAAAGGAAAAAATGGCTAAAAACAACTTCAAGTGATATTTATCATTCTTTAATAAATTTGAGAGTAGAAATAAAAGCTTTTAACGAAGTAAAGACTGCATTCCCATCTTACTCCGATGTGTCAGACATCGAACACAATGAAACAAAGCGCCATTCAACAAGGCATCCGCTAACACTTTTTTTACTTGGTAGCCACGCTGCGCACTCAATATCCAATCAGCGAGAGGGGCAAGTACAGTGGCCCAAAGAGGCGAGAGGCAAACGTCATCCTTCCTCCGATCCAATGCTAACGCGCGTGCGCACACCTCAATCTGCTCGGAGTGGTCCGAGGATAAAACAAATTTCAGTGATTGCTAGTCTGGGAGTTTTGTTAAAGGTTCATTTTTAGGTGTCGGAATTTTGTAAAAGGTCCGTTTTTAGGGGCCCAAATTTTGTGAACGGACCTAATTTTTATCTAGATTGACGTCTGAAAGGAGATTTTTTTCCCTCTGTGTATACTTTAGAGAATTTTCTGTTCGCCAATAAATTCGCCAAATTCGAATCTTGTTCGCCGATTTCACGAATTTATCGCATTGGCGAATGCTTAACGCAGTCCGTGATTAAGCATCGCCTCGCCAGACGTTAACACTAGAAAGACTGTGTTTTGTGTATACTTAGAAAGATTAGCAGCGATCACTTTGACCGCCATACTTAAGAGATTGGAAATTTCCCCCTTTTGGGATTTTTAACCATAGAAAAGATTTGTTTCAACATGTCACAGTTTAATTTAACAATTTAATCGTAATATAGTCTGCAAATAGGTCTCATATAGCTTTTTTTTTAAATTTTATGTTCGATCAAGTGAAATACACAATGCTTTACACAATTGGCATTGAGAAAGAGCAAATTTGTACAAAAAAGAGGAAACTTTCTTAGCATGTAATAACTAACAAGTATTATAATCAACCATGCATGTGTTTGGTTAAAAAAAATATCTTAATATCGCAAGATACTGTACACAGGGTTCGTACGCTCAGGGAAAACCTGGAATTGTCAGGGAAAATGAAACGGTTAAAAATGTCAGGGAATTTTCCAAATTTGCCCCCCAAATTTTTTTTTTTCCAATTTTTTCCCAGGGAACTTTGTTTCATGAGATCTAATCTCCCTTTTTATCTATTTTTCCTAAATTGTAAAAATTTTGAAGCAAAATGAAACTGGCAATTAAAAAAGTGGTGACCCAAAAGAACTTTCGCAGCCGCCATTTTTGACCCTCAATAGTTCTCAAGAAAATAATTCCTCGGGTGAATAAGAATTATGCACAAACTCAACAGGGAAGAGGACAATTTACTGCTTCGGAAGCACAAGCCTGAAAAATGGAGGTGGGGGGGATCTGGGAAAATCGTTTTTTTTTTAAATCGGAAAGTCTTTTAAGCTACGTGTGAAACGTAGTCGCCATTTTTGGTCACTCACAGGATAAAAGTAGACACAATCCTTAAATGTCAAAGTTTCCAAAAACAAAGCATAATTGGAATTTTTAGCCTTTTTTTTTTTGGCAATCAGAAAAAAATGCTCGTAGATTTATTTCCGCATAGTTTAATTTCACACTATTTTAATCTTTTTCATGAGGTAGATACTTATATATATGCAGCAAAATTGAGTGGAGGTGACTTGGAGGAAATTAGAGAAATAGGAGTTCTGTTTTTGAAATTTTCCCCTTTTTTTCGGCGTCGGACCCTTTTCCCTTCACTGCTTTTTATATTTTGAGCATCAGTTTTTATTAGCGAAGTGTCTACTGGTTCTAACTCAGAAGAACATTCCTTTTCTGCAAATTCAGGCTCCGAAAAATATTCGCAATAATCTCATGAAAGCAAGCTATTCTCATCGCTAGGAATATATATCTCTTCAGATAAGTCAGATTGTTCATTCAAACCATAATCTGTTTTAGATAAATCTGCAACAGTTTCAGGAATTGATGTTCCTATAAGTTTTGTTTGTCAACGGTTCTTCTCGACATCATGAAGATAATTATGTGACTGAGCACTTCATTATCATCGAAGAAAATAAATGTTCATGCTTCAAGCAAAGCACATGTTTTGGTGCACAAAAGAATTCTTGCAAACATTTTTGGAATTTACTTGTTTATATTTACTTCTTTTTAGACCCAAAGTAATTTCACATGTCCAGTCACATGCTTTTCAAATTTACCTTTCTCAGCTTTGAACCCCTTTGCAGATAGAAAACTGAAACCATGCAACCAGCAGGTGTTTCGCATTTTCCTAACAGTTCAAAGAATTAAACCTAACCAGCAAGTACTACTCAAGCTCAAAAGAACATTACTCACCCTGACAACTAACAATAGTCCATAGTACACACAACTGATAGGAGAAAAAGGCAGAAAACGGATGCATAAAGAAAGGTTCACTTAGCGGTCAAAATTACCGTAGTCAGTCTTTCTAGGTATAAACTTCTCGAGCGACTATAATAGTAATCCTAAAGAAAAAAAATTACTGCTGTAAGATCTTAATAAATAGTTAGGAAAAGTCAATGAAGGAAAAAGACTTTGAAAATTAAACGCAGCAAATATGAGCATTCGAAAATCGTTTGCGGTCAAAATGACCGCTTCCGTCTTTCTAGTGTTAAGTGGCGATAAACAGTTAAACATCACACGCTGAATGGCGATAAGTTAAAGTTTGTAATCCTATCTGAAGCGACAGTGTTGCCAGATTGGGGGGAATTTCCCCATTTTGGGGAAATCTTGTGCATGCTCTCTGGGGAAACGTAGGAAAAATGGGTTTTAAGGAGAATTCTTTGGGGGAAAATTTTTTTCTTGGGGAAAATCTGAGGGAAAAAAATTCCCAAGAAAAAATATTTTTTTTGTAAGTGTTTAAATTCGCGTATTTACATCTGATAGTTAGATCGTTTGTATCAAACAGCATTATTTTAGCTTTGTTCAACTTTATGGAATTTGCATTATGTGGAATATTATGTAATGGAATTCGCATTAATGTTCTGCATGAGTAACTAGTGGATACCTGAAATGGATAAAAATAAGTGATCGTGATGGACAATATTCTAGGATAAATATATACAAAGTTCGTAGTTTGAATATACAAATACAAATACAAAAGTGACGACCAGCAACAGGCTCTGGGCCCAGCTAGACTGGTCCTAGTCAATTTACAATCCCCAGTGAAGATCAATGGCCCTCTTAAAACTGTCTACTCCTTTGCTCATTACCACCTCTTCCGGTAAGCTGTTCCAAGGTTCCACTACCTTGCTAAAATAATAATTTTTCCTAATATCCATGTTAGCCTGAGATTTAAATAGCTTAAAACAATGACCCCTTGTCCTGTTTTCAGTGCTAAACTTTAGCCCCGTAACATCTTTCGTTTTAATAAATTTAAACAGCTGAATCATGTCCCCTCGGTCTCTTCTTTGCTCAAGACTGTACATTTTTAGCCTTCTAAGCCTGGAATCATAATCTAAGTGGGAAAGTCCACTTATTAGCCTTGTAGCCCGCCTTTGAACCCTTTCCAACACATTAATGTCTTTCTTAAGATAAGGAGACCAAAACTGAACAGCATACTCCAAATGGGGTCTTACCAAACTTCTATATAAGGGCAGAAGAACTTCTTTAGATTTATTTGAAATAGATCTATTGATAAACCCAAGCATCTTATTGGCTTTGTTGCTAGCAATGCTGCACTGTTGGCTAAACTTTAAATCCTGACTTATTAGGACCCCCAGATCAGTAACTTTGTCTGCCTGACTAATGACTGAACCTTGCAAATAATAACTTGTACACTTATTTCCATGCCCTAAATGTAGCACTTTACATTTCCCAACATTAACAGTCATACCCCATTTATCAGCCCACTCCGTAATATGATCTAGATCCTCTTGCAGCTGATTTGCTTGTTCTTCATTTTCTACAGTCCCCATAACTTTGACATCATCAGCAAAACAGTTCATGTTCCCAGAAATATTTTTGTGAATATCGTTCATAAAGACAATGAACAAAACAGGCCCTAACACTGATCCTTGAGGAACCCCGCTTAAGACCTCACTCCAATTAGAATAATTTCCCCTTACAACTACTCTTTGTTTCTTTCCGGTCAGCCAATTTTTTACCCAAATGAAAGTTTTCCCTCCTATTCCTATATCAGCTAATTTGCTAAGTAGAGCAACATGCGGTACCTTATCAAAAGCTTTTTGAAAATCAATGTAAACAACATCTACAGGCTTCTTATTGTCCAAAGCCATGGTAACTTTGTCATAGAAATGTAATAAATTAGTTGCACAAGATTTACCTTTCCTAAAACCGTACTGAAAACTAGTCAATAGATTATTAGTCTCTAGAAAATTTACTATCTTAATTTTCATCAATGTTTCAAAAATTTTGCAAACCACCGAAGTTAGACTCACAGGTCTATAATTTCCTGCACTCCCTTTAGACCCTTTCTTGAAGAGCGGTGTAATGTTAGCCAGCTTCATATACAGAAGTAGAGTAGTAAATGAGGCGTTGAGTAAATGCAAGTAGAATTTTTTTCTTATCTCTCGGTCGGCCAGGACCATCCAATCAAATCCAATATGAGTAAAAGTCCTCTCTTGATGCAGGCACTTGTATTTATGAAGATTAAAAAAAAAAAAGTGGGTGAAAAATAAAGCGAAAATGAAAAAAAAAAAAATGGAATTTTAGAAGAAAATTTGGTTATTTGGGGAAAAAAAAATTTCAAGAGAAAAATATAGGAAGTCGATTTGCAACTCCAAACAAACTATAGGGGTCACTGCAGCTATCGTCTAATGGCAGATGAAAAAGGTAAAACAAACGCACACTGTATAAGTAGTAGTAATAAGCCTAGTAATTTTTGTTTGTATGCATGATTTTTTTGTTTCATTCTTTTTAAATTTTTAAAGTCTTGTGGATATTCTAGCCCACATAGAAAGAAATGAGAATTCAAGAAGCATTACTAATGTTAGAAATTAATACAAAACATGTTGTTTGTTGTTCTAAAGCAGCCATTTCCACGATGTTGAATTCAATATTTATCAATTCTTGATGGAACTACATTTTCATTGTGGCCATAAGAACACTATAAATATTTCATGTAACAAAACCTTTGTTTACCAGTGTTATCAAAAGAGGAAGATGATACTTCTTTGTCTTGTTTGGCTAGCGCTAATTGTTTTACATTTGTTGCCAAGTTATTTCTCAAATTGCCGAAATTGATCTTCCATTATTTCTTTAATTTTATCAAATTCTGTAATCTTTCTACCATTTTATTCCACACATGATAAAAAAGAAAAAAATGGTTTACAACTGACATGCGAAATCTCGCCAAGGGTTCTTTGCTCGCACCATACTAAAACTATAACCCTAAACTATAATCCCACTATTTTGGCAATGAAAATTCTCAGCTTTAAACATTTTTCATTTCATTCTACGATAATATATTCCAGAAAGTATGGAACTAATGCGACTTTTTCCTGTCGCTGCCAAGAAAACGATGTATGAAGACAGATGTCATACATCATTTTTAGCGATGCTTCTTTAGCGCCAACAGGAAAACTTCATATAAAAAACATGATCAAAGCACTTCAGAACACTATATATATAAAAACATAAAACCACAACAAAAAACATCGCAAATTATACTCTTCAAAAATACAAGAAACTAGAAAAGTTTTTGTACAGAAAGAAAAACTACTAGAAATTATTTAAAATGCTTAAATTAACAAATTACTATAACAGCTCACCAATGAAATATGTGCCAATAGAAATAAAAGCTATTTTCCAACATGCATTTCATCGAACAAAAACTTTTCTCATACTCTGCTAAAAAAGAGCAAAGTGATTCAAATTGTGATGTTTAAAGCGGAAATCATCCCCAAAATCAATAACTATTTCAGCCAAAAAAACGCTTAGTAACTCAAATTTCGATGTATGAAAAGTAGAAATGTCTCAACAGAACATCCCAAACATAAACAATACATTAATTTGCTATCCAGACATGCTTTCAAAATACCTATTATATTTTACATAAAATAACACCTTCATATTTTTATAAAATGCTAGAGTCAACTTTTTTTCAGAAATTTAGTACCTAAAGGAGGCACGTTTATAGAATATCTAAGTAATATGTGGCATCCATAAGAATTAACTTTTAGAATAAAATAACTGCACTATTTTTGTAAAATTGATTTACATGCAGTAAAAATAATGTTAAAAACTACAAGAATCCCTCAAGATTTTGTAAAAGCAAAGAATTTCGGAAGTGAGAGTTGTTGTTGTTTTTTTTTTTTTTTTTTTTTTTTGAACTTTTTATGGTATAAATCCTCACACTCAGTATGAAACAAAATAACATATGACAATGGCTACCTTACAGATACACACCAAGTTGGAGTTTCTTTTAATTAACTTTCAAGTTTGAAGAAACTAGCATTTTCTAACATTTATTCATCAAAAGACAACTACCTGAATTTAAACTAACACAAAATAAGCTTTCCTGTATGGTATATTGCACGAAAAATCAAGAATATCTTCTGCGTGAAACTGATAACAATTAAACAAGTTTGAACAGATCTAAGATTGCCTTCGGGTTGCCAAACACAGATTAGTTTTGGCAGGGATGCCATAATTAAAAAATTATCGCCTCATTTGCAAGAAAAATATTTCAGTTTTGTGAAAAGATCGGATGTCACCAAATGGGGGAGTATATCACATCTGTACCGAAAATATTTTTCAAACTGTCCGTTCCAACTAAATGCTGCAGTAAAATTAGGTTAGTTAAATTATTTTTAAACTAGGCAGAGATGAAAGCCAATTCTTTTGCTAATGTTATCAAATCTTTCTTTCAAGCTTAAGTTTTAAAAAACCCCATATTCTTACAAAATCACACAAAACAATTAAAACAAATTACCTGGTATAACGTTATCTTCTTTCAAAAAAAAAAAAAAAAACTTTATCAAACAGACGAGAATTTCATGCTAATGCGAAGTTTGTTAATCCAGAGTTTTCTTGTGTTTACGCTTTCGCCATTTACAACAATTATCTCACTTTTTAGAGGAAAATAATGAAAACTAACATTATTTTGAGAAGCTCGAGAATAGCATTAAGGGAAAAAACAATCTCTGTTGCTGAAAGCCATCTAAGACATATTGAATGTGTTAATAAATACTCATAACAAACTGCCTATGTTTACCAACAGACGCATGTGGAACGCAATGTTTTACCTTTTTCTTTAATTTTATAAATCACCGTAAGGTAGCATATTCGAGCGCTGGAGTTGCGAATTCATTTAATGAAAATATTCTCGGAGAAATGATTTTTGAATTTGCGGAATTTTGATATAAAACATCATTTTTTGGGGAAAAATTGGAAGGGAAGTGGGGAAATCTGGATTTGTGTGCGACCATCTGGCAACACTGTGAAGCGATCGCATTCCCCCCCCCCCATCCCTACTATTCTTTGCAGTTCTAAGTTCATTTCGCTGTATATTATTGTTTATTAAATCATGGGCTTACAACTGACTGACGCTTTATCAGAGGTTTTCAACAACACCGCTGCATCAAACAAACAAGCAAAATTATAAACCAAACTGACTTTCAGCTGTTAATTTCTTTCAAAGAAACTAAAAAAAAAACATTATATTAATTTGGCCTTAGTAGTTATTTATCGCTTGCAGGAGCATCACAAGAGTGCCGATTTTTTTTTCTTTTACAAAATTAGCAGATTTTGTATAAGTTGATCCCTCTAATTTAACTCTAAAAAAGGTTCCAAACATTATCGCTTTTATGCATGGAAATATGCTGTGTTATTTTGATTTGAGATATCCTCTTCTAATAAACAATTTGTGAAAGATCCGTTTTTGTTTATCAGAATTTTGTGTAGGGTCCATTTTGATTGGTCGGGATTTTGTGAAAGGTCCGTTTTGGTTGATCAGATTTTTGTGAAGGGTCCGTTAACGGACCTAAATTTTCTCTGGCCAGACCCCTAAAATGTTCAATAGGCATAAAAGAAAGTTAGTGTGGTTTTCTCCCCAGATTTTGTTTTTTTTTTAATGACTTACTAGAGTTATTCAATTTGGAACCCATTAGAAAATTGCAAATTTTTTTACAACAATATTTGTTAGCTTTTTTTAACTTTTAGTACCAAAAAGGTATTTCCGTTGTTTCTAACAATTGGATATTTCATAACTTAATGTTTGTGAAATAAAATGTTAGTTTTGTCTGATATTGTCATTACATGCAATTTTTTTCCAATTAATTCATGTGTTTCTTTTCAGGGATTTATGTTCGTATAACGTTACTTTGACTTTTACTTGAGCAATGGCAAATAACAGCATCCCCGTAATGAAGTTTGATGCATCCAAGGGAACATGTCGGCGTAACTTATCTACTCTGCAACCAGTTATAGGGAAGAATAGACCATTCAAAAAATTCAGAAATGCTCAAGAACCATTCAAATCCTTCAGGTATAGAAATCCTGAAAACCTGCATGTGATCTATTCATTCGACCAGCCTCCCATGCAGCAACCTGTCTTACAGCAGATCCCCTTGTTAGAATCAACTGGAGAGTCGCCCGTTGTGAAGGAATCCTTTTCTAACAATCCTGGAGCAAAACTGCAGCGCAAATATGCTTCTGCGAAAATGCGTAAGCGCCGGGAAAGGCGTCGCAATAGGCGGTATCGGGGTCAGAGGAACACAAATTATAAATGGTTCAATACTGACTATAAAGTTCCCGATTTGAAGGAATCGGTCGAGGAGTTCGAAGACGTTCCCATGGACGAGGGGGATTTCGAAGAAGTTGAGGTAGCATCTATGGAAGACAACAAAGACGAGTCAAAAAATCCAAAAATACCTGTGGGTTTTCGCAGGTATATGTTGAAGTATCTGACTTACAAGAAAAAATCATTTTTCAAACCAAAATTTTATCACTTGTGCCATCAGCGAACTATTGTAAATCGCCATAATTTGCAAGAGGATGAACCAGTGGAAGTGGACATTGTTTCCGAAGCAGAATATGAGGCAGAGAACTCTTGCACAGAAAAAAATGATGCTGACTCTGAACAAGCTGGAGAGATGACAATTTTTGAGGTGGCCGATGACGATTTAACAGAAATTGAGACATGTGATGAGGCAAGTCCAGAGCCAGTAGAAGAGGAGAAGGTTCAGGTAAATGAAAGATCTTCAATACTTTTATCAAAACTCTTGAATTGTGTGTTCTCAACTTAAAAGGTTTACTTGCGGAATTTACAGAATGGTAAAATTTAATCTTGCTGTAATTGTTAAATTTGAAGTGACAATAAGAACCATCTTGGCAGTAATATTTTTGCCATTGTTTGCCTAAGTTACAGAAATAGATATGCTTTCTATTTATGGGGATTAGATGTAGGTAGTTTACTATTATAGTAATTTTAACTTTATTCTAATAATTTTAGTGTTTTTAAACTTAAAATATTCAAATTAATTAATGAAATAGTAATCCACATGTAAAGTTAATACTGTTTTTCTTTTTACAGTCAGGGTTGCCACATCCTGAAAAATCAAGAAAAATACTAAAATTCAAAAATCCACAAATGAAAAAAATTTTTGAAAATTTCCTTAAAAATCTGAAAAATACAGGGATTTTTTTTTTTTTTTTGAAAATTAAAGTTTCAAAAATCAATGCCGAAACGTATTAAGTACCGAAAATAATTACATAAGAATTAGAATTAAGAAAAAGAAAGAAAAGCAAATAGAATCAAGTAAAAAATTGTAATTTTGTGTCATTGTTTTTTTTCCGTTTAAGTAAATATTAAAATGCCAATAAAGGCAAAAAATATTGAATGTTTCGTTTTACATGTATCCTACATTTCATGCCAGTCAAATTTAATTTAGACAGCGTGAGATAAGTCATCAGTATTATTGTTCAGCTTAACTTCTGCATCTTTTTCCTTTAAAGGTCCAATTAATGATTGTTAAAAGGTTTTTTCCCTCCTCATAAATAGTTCAATACAGGGTTGGGTTTTTTGCCGGCAAAAAGGTATTTTTGCCGGGACAGTGGAAAATACCATGGAAAAAATCGGCAAAAATGGAAAAAACGGCAAAAACCTAATCTACATATATAAAAGAAAGTCGTGTTAGTTACACTATTTATAACTCAAGAACGGCTGAACCGATTTGGCTGAAAATTGGTTGGAAGGTAGCTTAGAGCCAGGAGACGGGCATAGCATACTGTTTATCCCGTTCGACCGCGTTCCCAAAATATTTGTAATTGCAAATTAAAAGTTTAATTAATTGTTTAGTTCTATGAATACCTAACAGATGGCGGAATGAGTTTAGTTCTATGAACTTTTAATAGATGCAGAGATGCCACTCTCTTATTCAAGCTTTCAGTAGAAGTTCAAAAAATTTTCAGTAGTTTTCAGTGCTTATCAGTAGTTAACAATGCCCGACAAACGCTAACACAAAAGTCGAAAGTCAAACATATAGTGACGTCGAAAATTAAAAGGTTATATGTATTATACCAAGTAAACTTGTTCATCAAGATTATAAGAGGAAATACGGAATTAAATATACACTGGATAATAATTTTTTTCTTCACTGCTTAATGCAAGTATGATTTCCTTTTTGTATCAAGAGCATTCATGAATCTAATATTAAATACTATGAATCCACTTAAATAATTTTGTGTGCTATGGCAGAAAAGCTTAAAGCAATTTTCAAAATATTTATTCATATGTACAGAACTAATAACAAAAGTTAATATAAATTTTTCAAATGACATACCTTTTTCACATGAGGATGACTGTTACTTATATACAGCTTATTTTTTAAGATATTTTAAAACACATTTAAAGCAAAGTCTTTAAAGGAAAAAAAAAGATGAAATAATTGAACTTTTTAATCTGAGTCCATGAATTTTAGAAATCTGTTGCAAGCCAAACAGAAGATAGTTAAACATGCTGTGCTGACTAATTCCTCCTTCGGTTGTTTTTTTTTTTTTTTTTCCAACAAAAATCATTCTGAAAAATTTAAACAACTTGAAGAAAAAAAGTCTGGGAACATTTCTTTAAACAGCTGTTTAGAATGGTCTGCAGTAGCAATGGGCAAATTATGCTCAATCAAAAAACGAGTGAAAAGACACTCTGCTTTGATGACTTCCAAGTTTTCATCTTTTTTTTCTGAAGAAAGTGGAGACTTCTTTAGTGTTCTGCACCGCCTTGGAGTTTTCAACATGCGACTTCGCTGAAACGTGCCGCCGACAATCGTCGCGGCCGCCGTGCGCCAAACTGAAGTTTTTTGTACAAATCGTACAAAACGCCATATTTTCCGATATTTTAGATTTTTCCAAGCAAGGAAACTTATTGGTGCAAACGTCTGTGAATTTCTGACAACTTTTTTTTTTAGCCCGACTCTCGGGAAGAGGGGACGTCGATCAAGTGTTTCCATCCATTAAAGAAAATAAACAAATCAGAGAAAAGAAACACCAGAGACTAAAAACACACGTGCGAAGAAGCAGAAGCAAGGAGCAAGCGAACGAACAGGGTTGCTGCAAATATCACCCAACGTGGTGGGGAGAATTTCCGGTTAGAACCGGATTCTTTTGCTTTCTACCGTCGCCATTTCTCCATCTCCCATTGTCTGCGACTGCAGACTTCCATAATCGTCAGTACTCGCTCGCTTTGGCGATCGCCAATTTTTTTTTTTTTTTTCATCGCATTTAGCGTTTGTTGATGTCACAAAAATTTTCCGTAGAAAAAAGGGCCTTTTCCGTAATTCGTAGTTAACTTACTTTTTAAAAATTTTTTCCGTAGTAACTACGGATAATCCATAGCGATCGGCATGTCTGTAGATGGTGGGGTAAGTTAACTCGAGACAGCGCTGGCCAACAGTGTCGAGACGCTATTGTGGGACTGTTGTGGTCAGCTAACTGATTTTTGAATGCGGTTTGTTTTTTTGGTATTCAAGTACATAGTTTGATTTTGTACGATTTTTCTATTGGGTTTTGTCTTCCTTATTTCTACAACCTTTGTTTTTGTTCTTATAGTTGAAGATAGTTACTTATTTAAGTAAATAACTTCATTTGTTATATTATTCAATTGTGATTGTTCTTTGTAATGTTTTTATAACAGCAGTGTTTATATGGCGAAACACTTTAAATTGCGGAAGAAAAACCACTTCACTCGCTAAAAGGTAGGGTTACAGTAGCGTGGTTGCTTGGCGCGTTAAGCGATGAACTATACAGTTGAAGGATTATTTTGAGTTTTAAAGCTAATGTTGATCTTTTTATGTGTTTTGGCGAATAGCTTTAAATTCCAAAGAGACTCTAATAGGTTTTTGAAAATGTGTGTAGGTATTTTAGTTGAAGTAAAATGATCATTTCACATCAGAAGGGATAGAAGTTATTGTGGATTTTTTTTTTATTCAACGGATTTCCTTTAAATTCTTAGCACGGGCTTCGCCGTGCGGGTACTGCTAGTTGCCAATAAAGTAGCATTATATTGTTAATCAAGAAATATTAACAATATAATATAAATAATACACTTTAATATTTTAGTTATGTCTCTCCATGTTACTTCTAATTTATAAGGTGAAAAATAAATAAAAAAAATGTTGGGATTGCAAAACTTAAGATTTTAAATGTTTGCTAAAACAATTTTTTTCAGAATGAGCTAATTCCTTCAATGCTAAAACAAAGAATGTTTACTTAAGCTTAGTAAATTAATAAAAAGATTGAATTCTAAGTATATATATATATACACATATATTTAATTAATCTTTTTTTTTATCCCACTAAGATTTTTAAGCTGTTTAATTAATAACAGAATATTTACTTGAATATAGTAAAATATTAACTTTTCCTCACTAAAGAAATAATGCATTTACATGCAGTATAGTACCTAAAGATTTCTGCACACTAGTCGCAACTCTTCAAATGTGTCCTGCAAGTTCTGCTGCACTAGAGAGATATTTCTCAAATTTTTCTTATGTACAATCAAAAATATGAAACCATTTGTCAGTTTCTTCTCTCATGAAACTAGTTTATTGCTATGCCATGCTTAAACAACAAATAGGTTTTGATGAAGATGGTATAGAATATGATGATTTAAGTGATATTTCAATCTAAAGAAATGTGTATTTTGCTTTTTAATTGCTTTTATTTCTTTTATTTTATAGTTGTATCTTAAGTATACTTTATATAGATATTTAGTATTCTGTAAAAAATGCTATAATAAACAAGCTAATTACATTTTCATTGTAAATTAATTGTCTTAGATGTTACAAACTGAAATTTTATGTTAATGTTTAAAAATTTAGTAGTTAAAATACTCCATAACTTTAAAAGTAAGTTAAACCTTAAATTTTTTTAAACTGTAAAAATAATTAAATTAAAATTTTATAAAAATATTTTCATGCTTTTAGTTTTATATAAAAGGGAAAGAAAACTGTCCGTAAGTTGTTAACACAAAATATATTTTTGCCACTTTGGCAAAAACCTATTTTTGCCGGGCGGTAAAAACTGTGGTTTTTCTATGTTTTTTTCCGCCCCCGGCAAAAACTTGCCAATCCTGGTTCAATATAATAATTCAGTTATTATTTCAGTTTTAATGGATACTTCCCTTATTTAATTAAGTTTTTGTTTTTTCCTTATAGTGAAACTATCAGGATATTAATTTTAAGTGATGATATCTGTTCTCTTGTTTGTAATGCTGCATACTCTTACAGGTAATCCTCTCCCCCTCCGCCCCCAGGATTGAGTGGCAATCCTGACAGTAGAGTCTCATAAATCCGAGCTCGAGCTAATTAGGGCTCATGCAACCTCAGATTATTGAAAACTTGGTTTATCCGGAAAATTCTCAGCTATTTAGATTTTACACTACTCTAATGACAAAGTTGTGCACTTTATACTTTCTTGTATAGGGAAAAAGATGCATTATCTGCACAAAAAAAAAATTATCAGTCAAATTTCAATATAAATTTATATTTTATTTTCCTTTAAATTAATTTTCATTACTTTTTATTTCATGATGTTTATACAGATGTTTGTGTTGTGTGAAAAGAACATTCGGATGTTCTTTTCATACATTTCCTCATTTCTTTTGTATTGAAAAAAGTCATTCTTTATAACCTGAAAACATGTGTCTGCAGTAAAATCTGGAATTTGTGCTTTTGATGTAGTTATTTCTTATTTTACTGCACATTAGTTGTTCATGCAAATTCTATTTTTGCCACTTGTCATAAACTTTTTTTCCGGGCCAAAAGAAAAAAAACCCCTTTTTTTTCACCCTTTGGCAAAAATTTGCCAACCCTTAATCAGAAAATTATGTAACATTTCAGGTATTTTTGAAATAAAATGTTAAGTTAATAATGCATTATATTTTCAGAAATTTGAAGGATCTGGAGTATCATGTCTTCCTCACGTATACAACAAGACAACTGTGAGTCAGGATTCAAATTCTGGTAAGTCACTTATGTTGCCAACTTCATTTATACAGAAATGCTTAAAAATTGTCCTAATATTTCATGATAAAATGCAAATGCATTGTTCATTTCAACAAACTGGGCTTAAAATATTTTCCCTTTTTATATCAACTGAGTTAGCTTAAAGTGTTTAATGTGTAAGATGTGAATATTTGTTTTAGTACTGAAAGTTGCTTAATGCTTTTTATGTATTTAATTGTATTTCATGTTGGTGTTCAATCACTCATTCATCACTTCACTAGACTATTCAGTCTTCCTTTCTCTAACTGGAACATTGAAAATTTGCAACACTAGCTGCTTCAACAGAGTTGATCATGCAACAACAGATTTGCTAAAAAGTCTCCCCCCCCCCCCCCCCCGAGAAATTTTTTTTTGTTTAAACTGGGGGGTTTTTTTGGTTCAAACACTATTTGTCAGAAGAACTATTTTATTTTTGTAAAGTCATGAATATTTAATGAATTAATTGTTAATGAATGTTTAATATTCACATTTGTACCTAATTACTTGATAATTAATTAAATAATTCAAAGTTTCTTGCTCTTTTTACATTGTCTATCATGGATGTAAAAAAGGTTTTTTTTCCTCTCTTTTCATTTAAATATTCTACAGAGATTTATCAGCACTGCAGATTGCTTAAATGATACATGATTTATCTCTGTAAATCGTAAATAACTAAGCAAATTAGGTAGTAAAATGAAGTTTTGGCTAAAATATGCTTGTTGGGCTATTTAAGTGTAAAAGAAAAATGAAAGAAAAAAATAAATAAATAAATAAAGATAACAA
Source organism: Uloborus diversus (assembly GCF_026930045.1). Taxonomy (NCBI): domain Eukaryota; kingdom Metazoa; phylum Arthropoda; class Arachnida; order Araneae; family Uloboridae; genus Uloborus; species Uloborus diversus. The sequence goes on along the minus strand of NC_072731.1, from coordinate 129,066,302 downwards.
ACTGCTTAGATTTTTTCTCTATCTAATTTTAGAAAACCATTGTTGGTCTACCTTATATTTATGCACCTACAAGAAAAGTTGCATTGATTTAGAAAGAAAAGAAAAACTATTTAGCAAAAAAGGGTTTCATTTAAAATAGGGATGCACCGGATAGTGATTTTGCCGGATACCGAATATCCGATGCCCCCTTACCTGCCGAATTCGGATATCCGGCATTTCGATTGCATTGCATGTTCGCATATTTTTCTACAACGCCGTTTCAAAACAATAAATCAAACTTGTTCCACATATCATTTCTTTAAAAACATGTTAAGTAAATTCAAATGTACTTTTTTAGAGCCTCTATATTTTAATTTAGGAATTGTGCTATATATAAAATGAAACATTAAAATATTGTTTTATTTCGACAGATTTTTTCGAAAGAGATAAACTTTCGGCAAAAATTAATTCTGTATGTAATGTACACATGGTTTAAACTTTTAATTATTCATAGTTGAAATCTTAAAGGTCGTATAATGAGTCATATTTGTTATTAGATTTGCATGACGTGTAGAAATTTTTTTAAACTTCATCATAAAGCAATACATTTTCTTGTTTCCAATTTAGAAATAACAAAAAATAAAACTTTCCTTTGAAATCATTTTTATTACAGATAATACACGAGTAAAATTTTTCTAACATACAAGTTAAAAAAGACAATATTAAAACAGGGCCAGTTTGACTCAAAAAATAAATAAATAAACTTAAATAATCAACTTAAAATTTTACTTTAATTCCAGAAATAAAGGTACATTTTCTCTAAAGATGCAAATTAGCATCTTAAATACGGGGTGCCCCTCTAAGAGCAAGGGCCCACCCCCTAAAAACCATAAATACCCCCCAAATTGAAAGCCCCCAAAAAACGAGAAAATACCCCTAAAACACCTCCCTCCCTAGGTGGGCAACCCAGTTAACAAATTAATAAACTTATGCTAAAATAATCAACTGAAAATTTTACTTCAATTCCAGAAAACAAATATTCACTCTCTCTAAAGATGCAAATTAGCATCTTAAATACAGGGGTGCCCCCCTAAGAGCAAGGGCCCACCCCTTAAAAACCATAAATACCCCCACCCCAAATAGAAAGCCCCCCAAAAGAGAGAAAAATACTCCTAAAACATCCCCCCCAGGTGGGCACCCCAGTTAACAAATTAATAAACTTATGCTAAAATAATCAACTGAAAATTTTACTTTAATTCCAGAAAACAAAGATTCACTCTCTTAAAAGATGCAAATTAACATCTTAAATACAGTATTAAGAGTCATTCTCAACGCGTTCACTTTTTAAAAACAAATTAATAAACTTACGCTTAAATAACAGGGTAGCGACAGATCAGGGAGATCAGGGAAAAGTCAGGGAACTTTATTAATCAGGGAAAAGTCAGGGAAATATCAGGGAATTTTGAAAAAATTACAAAAAATCAGAGAAAATTGATTTTATGAAGATTTTTTTTTTTTTTTGCTTTACAAAATTAAGCACTCTAATTCCCTATGCACTTTCCGCCAATTATCTGTTCAAAAAAAAAAAGTAAAATAAATGAGGTGCCATTATACACTGCCGCATATTTGTGCATATTTTTTCCTCAACATCTAAAGTATTGAATCTTACTTATTAACCACAGTATGAACTTCCTAAGATTGCTTCTGTGTATGTTAGGTTGTTTATTTTACCTAGCTTGAAATTTCCTTTTACGCTTTCAATGCTACGTAAAATAAACAACCATACAGGCAAAGAGGAAGCCTTCATTAATGCATTAGCTCCTTTGCCTTTATTCCATTTACTGTAATCACGATTTCAAGAAGAAATCTTTGGTTTTTGAATTAGTACTATAAAAGCTTAAAAGTTAATACTTCTTCGCATTTTTAATTTAATTGCTAAACTTTCAATTAAAAAAAACTTAGTTTTTTGCCGTTATACTATTTGTTGTCACCGCAGATTATAAAGGTTTTCTTTTCTTCAGACTTAAGTGATTCTTTAATTTTATAACCAAGTTGTATTCTTCTTTTATATATTTTAAAATTAACTAATTGCTTTTTTTTTTCTTTTTCTTGCATTTCAAAGTTGTTTGTTACAAAAGCAATCTAAGATTTTTTTTCGTTACATACTGAAATCATCTGATATAGAGTTAACTTGTGTACTTAAGTAAATATCTTTATTTTTTTATTGTTAAAATGCTGTATTCATTCATTAAAACCCATGTTCTTGATTAGAGAAAAGCTCCCTATGAATGGATGTCAAATGGTTTCATCTGTTTTGCATAAATATGTCAATTAGTTATATAAGAATAACTACATTACTTCTATTCTTTCACTATTACTTATTATTCTTGCAACAATTATTATACTGTTTGAAAACTTAGTTCAAAATAATTTCAATTACTTTTTAGTTCTATCATAAATACACATATGTTTTTAAGAGTAATTTTAATAGTTTAATTCTTATGCTAAATGGTTTCTGGAAGTAAAGTTAATTTTTTCTAATCTTTCAGTGTAGAAAAATTTAATATACTGTTTTGTAGGGTTTTTTCCAAAAAAATTGACTTGATATGTTTTTTTTAACCATTTTATTAAAAAGGTAGCATCTTTTTAAAATATATCTTTAGTTCAACAACTTTACACAACTTAAAACGTTTAAAATACTGCATTTTATACAAACATACAATGGATTTCAAGTAGAGCAAAGAAAGAAAACCATTATTATTGGTAACGTAAATCAGGGAAATTTGGTGAACTTAATCAGGGAAATCAGGGAAAAGTCAGGGAACTTTTTTTCACAGTTCCTGTAGCCACCCTGAATAATCAACTTAAAATTTCCTTTTAATTCCAGAAAATAATGATTCACATTAGTAAAAAATGCAAATTAATATTAAATATATTATTAAAAGTCGTTCTCAACATGTTAACAATTTTTTTTAAACATAAATAAAATTATACTTAAATAATCAACTGAAAATTTCACTTTAATTTCAGAAAATAAGGATTCACATTCGTAAATGATGCAAATTAACATTTTAAACAAACTATTAAGAGTCGTGTTAAACATGTTCACGCTTTTAAAAATAAATTAATAAACCAATTCTTAAATAATCAACTTGAAATTTTACTAAATTCCAAAAAATAAAGTTACACATTCTTAATGATGCAAATTAACATCTTATATATAATATTAAAAAATATGCTAAACATGTTCAATCTTTCTTAATTGAATTTATAAATTTATATTTGAACAAGAAACTTAAATTTTACTTTAATTCTAGAAAAAATAAAAATACACATTCTTAAAAAATACAAACTAAATTCTTAAATATATTATTAAAAATTATACTATACAATTAAAAAATCAGAAAGAAGAAAATGAAGCAATAACTTATAGCTGTTATTTCTCACTGCTATATTCACCGTCTATTTTAAATGCTAAATATCAGTTGAAAGTCTTAGTTAAAATAATTATTCTGGGAAAAGCAATTATTACTTTATTCAACATTCTAAAATTTCCAATGGACTCAAATTAAGATCGGCGTTGAATATGACAGTTAGAATTATGCTTCATTTGTCTCTCTCCCATTGACCATTAATTTTGTACATCGTAACAGAGTTTTATGTTGAATAATACACCTTTTTTGTGCAAGAAACGGTAATATATAGTTAAGAAATGGTTCAAAATAGTGTGAGCGGTGTTTACAAATGCCTAAAATTTTTTAGTGTGTTTCTAAAAATCCGAATTCATACATTTTTCTACTACGCTAAATTTTAACTTACGCGAGAGGAGTAGTGTAATGCATTCCTCCCGCAAGTCGGAACTTGACTGTATTTTAATTTTCAACACGGCCGCTCCTCCAACTTCAAGCGTTTTGATATGAACCATTTCAAGGTCGACTTTTCACTTCAGCGTGTTAAAGCAGAGAGAGTGAGAGAGGGAGGGAGAAATTATTGGCAACATACTGTCAGCAGATTCGCGAAGGAGGGGGGGGGGGGACGACACGGGGAAATGCCAGAAGCTAGGTTTGAAGAGGAATGGTCGTTTTTGAAGCAGCAATTAAAAGAGAAAGCATCATCGAAAAGTTTATAAAACAGTGAAAGCTTTAACTGGAATTTTTGCAAAAGTAAATTCAAAATTAAACCCTCATTTCGTACCGGATAACCCCACGTCAACCCCGTATATCTCTCACATTTTTACCGGATAACTGCCCGGATATCCTGCAAAAAAGTGTCGGATATCCGGATCCGGAGTGGCTTGCCGAATCGGATACCTCATAGTTCCGGATAGTTAAAAAATCAGCCGGATAGGCCGGATACCGGATAGTTACCAGATATCCGGTGCATCCCTAATTTAAAAAAAGTTTGCAAATTTATATTCATCTGCAGGATTCACATTTACATGCTATAGCGGGTTTTTTACGCAAATTCGCGGGAAAGGGAAGCAACTTCGGGTCTCAGGAACCCAGAAAACCCAAAAGATAAGAACCAGAAAAAAAAAAATGGAGAAAATGCTAAAGATCTGTTTAGTAAATGCTTTTAAGCTTCAATGATTAGGAGAATCAGCAGAAAAGGATTAAAATGACTCTATTGTTGACCAGTCAGTGGAATTTTAGTGATAAGACTGGAGCTTACAGTGACCTACTGGGCAGAGCCCAGGGAGCAAAATATTGCAAGTTCATAAATTGCCCATTGTACTGCATTGGAAGAAAGAGCTCTCCCTCAATTTTTATATTGGGGAAATTCCTGAAAACAGCAATAAAGACTAAAAGTAAGAGTAGTTTCAATGCAATCTTCTGGCTTAATACAAGACAACTGTGCAGTAAAAATATAGCTATTTTGCATTCATGTAACCAGAATTACCTTTGAAAATCATTATTTTGCATCCCCAATTAAAGGAGGGGAGAAAAAAAATGGTGAGCATTTTTGCAAAACACAAAATTCTGAACTTCACATGTTTCTTGCTAAATTGCTTATGAATTTGATACAAAAAGCACTTTAACCTTGTTCTTTTTCTAGTAATTCATCTCTTTCTGATGGGCTATTTTAATTTGAACTTGCAAAAGTCGGGTATTAATCGATTGCGCCATTTTAAAAGTGGCGTGATTTTAAAAATCGCTCCACTTTCAAAATAGCACAAAAGCCAAAACAGATATTTTGAAAGAATCAAAATAAAGTCAAATATACTGATTAAGATTGCAAATGAGCAATTTTCACTCATATTAGAAAATGTTTCGGTATTGTGATTGTGATTTTTGCGATTGGGTTCATTCGCTTGCGATTTTTTTTAATCATTATGTAATTGCCAATGATAATTGTGTGTGTGTGTGGGGGGGGGGGGGGGGCTGTTCGCTTTTTTTCACGAAGAGAAATTTCCTGGAAAATAAAGGTTAAGGGAATGCTTTTTGCTTGATCAATCAGAGAAACGTTTTTTATTCTATGGTGAAATCAATTTTCAAAGTAAATTTTGAGTTAATTTCATTGTAACTGACCAAATAGTTTCTCACATAACTAAGTCTCGCAAGTGTATTATTTGAAAATAATTTTACAATGATAATCACAAAAAATTGGGACAAAATTAACCAATTGTATTTCATGCCTTTTTTTCCCCCAGGTATAAATATTTTTATATTATTCATTTATACACTAAGATTTTCTGTTTAAAATTTGAGGGACTCATTTTTTTTTTCCACCTAAGGACCCAAATCTATTTCATTAGTGGGTCCCTGGGACCCAGGTTATGGATAGTTGAGAGCGAGCACTGATCTGTAATATATCTCTAAAGCTTTACTGGTTATTTTGCGTTAATTGGATTTTAAATCTTCTAATCATACAGTGGCTCCCAAAAGTGTTCGTACACCTTGAAATTTTGTAGTAAAACCAAAATAACACAAAACTGAATTTGAATATGAAGTCCAATTTTTTTTCACACCATTCTAATGCCATTCTGAATAAAACCCAGTAGTTTTTTTTTTTTCAAAATATTGCCAGATTTTATTTTTGAAATTTGTCAAAAAATAAAGAGACGGAGAAATAATACGCCACAAAAGTCATCGTACGCTCAAATTTTTTCGAAAAAATTCATGATTAAAACTATCATATGTCATTTTTTTATTATTTTTGCATTGTGTTGACCCTTAAAAGTCATTTGGCTTTAATTTTTTGTTTATTTATTCCTTAATATTGTGCTTATTACTTTAAAATGACTAGTATTTGAAAAACACCACAAACACCATTCAAAATTTGAATTGTTTCCTCACAGTAGCGGTAAATTGGTTTGAAATGTCTCTAAATTAGGTAATTTATACCATTCTATAGTGAAGTGCTTGATAAAATGCTTTAAAGACAAGAATCTGATAGAAAACACGGTAAGAAAAGGTCAACTAGCAAAGTTAACAATGCGTGATCGGAGGTTTACAGTTAAAAAAATTATGAAAAGTACGCATTTGAGTCCTGAAAAAATTTCAGAAGAATTGAATGAAACATTTTACGTTTAATTTTCACCTAAAATTGTTCGCCAAGTTCTCTGATTAGCTGAATTAAATGGGACCTCTTCCTGCAGAAATTTTCTTGTTGGTGCGAATAACAGTAAGCTTACGCTTTCCCGTAGCAAAATCGATGATAAATAAGCTCAAAACGTTTTGGAACAACGTCTTACTTATAGATGAAAATAAATTCAACATTTTGGGTTAAATTGTTGTATAATTGTAAATAGAAGAAAAAATGAGGAATTTAATCTGAAGAACTTAGTTGGATCAGTTAATCAGGACGGTGAAGGTGTTTTAGTGTGAGGGTGCATTACAGCATCCGGACTTGTGAATTTGGAATTTTTTGATCAAATAATGAATCATGCTATTCATTTAAATATTTTAAAAAGCAATTTTAAACTATTAGCCCAAAATTTGGTAATCGGAAACAACTTTGTTTTTTATCGAGATAATGATAAGAAGCACACGTTTGCGTTTGGTGCCTCAAAAATTGTCCTTAAGCTTAGAAATACCCCCTCAATCTCCAGATTTGAACTTAATGTAACATATTTAGAGATATCTGGGGGCTAGATTACGAAAATACAGCTTTGAAACGAAAATAGAGCTAGAAACAGTATGACTCAAACTGTGGTTGAACACTTACTCAGAAATTACGCGAAAAAAGAAAGAAAAAACAATGAAATCTATTCCCAGACGTTTAAAAGCTCTTGTTGATACTGCATGATGTTCTACTAAATAATAACTTTGTAAAAAGTTAGATTATTTACTAATTTTTTGACATTTTTTCAAAGTGTACAAAGACTTTTGTGAGATAAAATTTCCGGCAATTTTTGGTTTTTGATTTTTTAAAAATTATGTTTTAATGTTTTATTAAAAATTTTCATGTAGTTTTGTTAAATATAGATCATAGATCTTATAATAAAATACCTATTCCGAAATATTAATTCTAACCAATGGATAATGGCCTATTTCATTGAAAATCGTAGGTGTACGAACACTTTTGGGAACCACTGTATGTGAAATTTATGGAAAAATTTTTGAAAACAGGATTTAGTTTTGCAAAAAACCCTTTTCCATAAACCCTGCTTTTTAAATTTTTTTGTTGCTACTTATTAAACTAAACAACTCTGTATAACAAAATGGTCCATTGGTCCAAGGTGCCTGACCAGGCTGATATTTTGCTTCATTACATATTATTTATTTGTTTCAAAACATTTTGTTTTTATTTTCCAGATACAATAAACTCAGTACAATTGAGTTTTTCACAGTAAATTTTTTTTAAATTGTTTTCAAAAGGTAATGCATCATAATTTGGGATGCAAAGCTCTAAAAACTCCTTATCTGTTTCCTACAAATTTCTTTTTTGATAAGTATAAGACATTGCTAGAGTATGTGCAATGTTGTGGGAAATATCATAAGACCATAGTGTTAGACAAAAATGCTTGCTTTTTTTTTTTGCATTTTAATTTTTATTTTTGCATGCTGTAATAATAATTCTTAGTAAAGATGCTTCGGTGTTCAGCTGATTTTTAATTATCCATTATCCGATCCGGCCACTCCACTTCAGATATTAGATAGGATATCTGACAGTTTCAAGGCAGGATATCTGGCATGTTATCTGGTATTGGTCCTGGGAGCAAAACAAAATTTCCAGAAAATTTCCAATTAAAAAATCCATTTTTTAGCCTACTTTCTGGATCAAAAAAATCAAAGGAAGTGCACAACTTGTTATTTTTGAAAAAGGCAAGGCACATTTTGAACACTAAAAGATGGGCAGGGCGCATTCAGCCAATATGGAAAAAGGCTGGGCGCTGTGCCTTTCAAAAACGGTATTGCAGGAATACTAATATTGAAGTCACAAAATGACCTACATGTGTTCTGAAAAACATCCACTATTTCACAACACCTCATATGTGATAGAGTATAGTAATGAGTAATCCTTCTTTTTCACTTTTACTTTTTTAAAATTCAGTTTTAGTTGAAGGAATACAGGGTCATTTGTTAATACAGTAAACTCCCGATTATCTGCATATTGGGGGGCACAGTAATCACGGTAAGCGAAACTGCTGATAATCCGAATTAAAGGTAAAAGAGCGATATTGGTGTATACAATAGCTAAAAAATAGGAATAAAACTCACACATTTATTTAAGTTATAGCTAAAAACAATGACATTTATTGTAAAAAATATATGTAAAAGCTAAAGACAAGCAATAACAATCATAAGTCACCACCGTGGAAGAAAAAAAATATGAAAAGACCTGCGCATAATCCGACCGCTGATAATTGGGAGTTTACTCTAGTAATTAAAAATGTGCTGGTCTATCAACATACAGACCTATCAGATTCTAAGAAAAATCTTTGTTAGTCAAATTTGTGCATTCAGTGGGAGCAAATCTGAGTTTGCAGACCATTTTTTTTGGGGGGGGGGGGGGGTTATCTGGCAGTTTCTGTCCCCAACCTGGTGGATAATCAAAACAATGTGTTAAAGTTGGAAAAAAAAATTTTTCTTTCTTTTTTGGCTGCATTTTATGCATAAAATGAATACGAAACTTCCTTAAAATCTTCAAGATGTTAGGAGTACATAAAAAAAAAAAGAGAGACAATTTTGTATTGAAAACACTTAATTATTTTAGGACCAAATGAAAACTTCAAGGTAAAGGATTGTTCAAGTCATCAGGCTTTGAGTTATCCAGAGTTGACTGTATTTATTTTCTTGTCACACCTGTAAGATCATACCTTGAGGAAGTTTGTAATTTAAAAAATCGCAAACAGAAAAAGATTTTTAAATTTGTTGAAAATTTAAAAATCTTTTTCTGTTTGCGATTTTAATTTTAAACTTTTATTGTCTTGTGAATTTTTCCTTTTTACTCTTTCACATGCTATGTAATCAAAGTGTTATAGTTACTCATTACAATTTTTATGACTTTTTTTAAGCATATGTATGCTCCACTAATAATTAGGTAAATATTACTGCAACAAAAACTAGTCTAGAACCCTTTAAATAAATATTTTTACCAAAAAAGTGTTTCAGGGTCAATTCTAAAAAAATCCATTTAACACTTTCAGATTGTTATCAAGGACCCTCCTTAATTCAAGAATTATTAGATGCCTGGAATTCCCATCTCATTGGTAAGTAAAGTATCATTGTCTGCATAATAAACGTGTTAAATCTAATAGCATTTTCATTCTTTTTATTTTTTTGCTTGAGTAAAAGTTAATATGAAAGATCATTCTTCGTCTGTTCAGCCATGCCGTACACCCACCATCTCAGATTTCCATAAACCTTGGTGTTTTCCTTCCTTTTCTATCATGCATATCCTGCTCTCTTTTCTCCCCTTTATATCTGCTTGAGTTTTAATTTTATAGCCTTTTGAAATTCCATGATTTTAATTTTGCATTACAGTAGAACCGTGTTTATGTCCCTCTTTTATCCGGATTGCCTGATTATATAGATCAAATTTGTAGCCTTAATATATATATATATATATATATATATACACACACTGGTGCGTAAAAATTAAGGATGAAGTCGAAAAATTAGCATATCAGCTAAACGAAGAGGCAGAGCGGACAGAAAGACCAATCAGGAGATTAAGTAAGGTGATGTACGGTAGCACATGCGCAGATATGCAGGCAGACGTAATGGGGGAGTGTCTGATTAGTATAAAGCATGTTGTCGGTGTAAGATCAGTATTTCTGGCAAAGAGATTGCACGCCGTATAGCAGTTAAAATCACACCGAGTTGCTGCCTCAGCGAGAAATGGCGAATAATCACTCTGTTAGATGACATCTGGATGCTTTTACCCGAGGTCGAATCATTGGGAAGTTGGAGGAAGGCCGCAGTGTGACAAGTGTCGCTGCAGAGTTTGGAATTGCTCACAGCATCTTTTCATGACTTTGGAGACAATTTCAAACTACAGGAACAGCTATCCGGGGGTTCAGTAGTGGTCGTCCGCGAGGAACCACACCCGCAGATGACCGGTATATTGTCTTACAGGATAGAAGAAGCAAGCGGCAGACAGGGGATATCGCGTTTTACCGTGGCCAGAAGACTGCACGGTGGTGGTCTGTTTGCACGACGCCCTATACGGTGTGTACCTCTAAACGCCTGCCCATTGGAGAAGGCGTTCTCTGTGGTGCCGGGAACACCGGAATTGGAGCGACAATGGATTGGGACGAGTACTCTTTACAGATGAGAGCAGATTCAGTCTGAGTAGCGATTCTCATCGCATACTCATCTGGAGAGAGCGGGGAAGCCGCAATCATCCCTCGAACATCATTGAAAGGGACAGGTATGGAGGTCGCGGTGTTCTCGTTTGGGGAGGCATCATGCTTGGTAGTCGTACAGACCTTCACATCTTCGACACAGGTTCAGTCAACGGGACCCGTTATTGTAACGAGATTCTTCTTCCATATGTGTGTATTTTTAGAGGCGCTATGGGTCCGCAGTTCCTTTTCATGGACGACAATGCACCATGTCATCGCACAGTAGCTGCCGAACAGCTCTTAGAGAGTGAGGATATTGAACGTATGGATTGGCCGGCACGATCTCTGGATCTCAATCCCATCGAGCATGTATGGGATTTTCTAGGCAGACGCTTAGCAGCTCGTACCTTAACACCAGTAACGATTCGGGAGCTTCGATTCGCGCTGCAAGACGAATGGGCAGCAATGCCTCAACAACTCATTGGCACCCTCATTCTCAGCATGGGCAGACGCTGTGAAACCTGCCTAGCAGTCGGGGGAGATCATATCCCCCATTAAAGACCGGATGTTTCTTGCTGGACACCCATCACAGGGATGTTTCGGCCTTCAGTCGCATTGCGCTCCATGCTACTTTTTCAATAAAGCTTCTTTTTATCCCTCTGATTTTTCTTTTAGTAAGTGTTGCTTACATTACACATGTCCTTACGTATTGAGGATCTTACGGTATTAAATGTGTTGATTTGGAAAGCTTTTGTACAAAGTTATATTGAAAAAACCGTCTTGTCCTTAATTTTTGCACACCAGTGTATATATATATATATGTATATTCACACCCACACCGATAATTTTAAAATTAAGCAACAACATAACTATGAGTGCACTGAACATGGGCTTTTTATTTTGATTAAATGTACTGCTCCTGTATAGATTGTACAACAAATTATGATAATCTAAGATACATTACTGTTGCTGAACTGTAATCATAATGTGTTTGGATGATCGTGTTTTCAAATACCACAAACGTGTTTGATCTGCAAGACAGTGGATCAATTCTTAGTTACAAAATTATGTGAAAATTATGTTTCTTATACTAAGTCTTTTAAATGTATCATGTTTTCTATTTTGCATGAATTTCTTCTTTTTCCCCTTTTTGACAATCTCATGCTTGAGTTTTATAAAAAAGGGAGACACTTTTTTACATTTTCCCCCTCACTCATGAAAGTTGTAAAACATTTAAATTGAAAACTTTATATTTAGGATGTAATTTCTTCTTTTGCCCCATATTAAAAAAAAAAAAATCATTGTCAGCATAAAATTTTTAGGAAATTCTCACTACTTTTACAGAATTGGGAAATTCCATGATTTCCTGGTTTTGTAGATCTTGCTGGTTGTTCATCACCCTGAAGTAGTAAGCATTTCAACTTTGTTTTGGAAAAGTATTTTCGATTTAAATTTATTTTCCTTTTTTATATCTAAAATATGTGTTTTTTTTTTTTTTTTTGGGTCTTTGAGTTTTCTGTTAGGGTCCTTGATAAGTCTTTAAAAAGTCCTTGATTCCCCCCCCCCCTCTTCCTGAATGAGTTTTGAATGTCACCCTGTGGCCACAAAATGGAGATTTTCCTTCTGATGAGATGTACTAAGTCATACATTTATTTGTTTATTTATTTTATAAGTTTAGTACTCACATTAACTACTCTAGCCTTGTAGTTTTTACGGTCGAAATACACTAATGAAAAACAGGTTTTTTTATGTACAGTCGAACCTCCGTACATCGAACTTCCACATATCGAAATTTTCTATATATCGAAGTCCCAGCAAATTTCTATGTCCATTACATATAAAAATTGTTTCTATATATCGAAAAAATCTCTATATATCGAAATGTTTTTCAAGGCATTCGTATGTTTTTTTTTCTACTTCAGACTATTTGTTTCATGGAAAATGAAGGTTAGGGGAGAAAATTATGTTATGACAAAACAATGCTAAATATTATAATATTACAGGCCGAGGAGTCGGTCACCTTTCTCACTTTTAGTCACCTTTTGAAAATTTGGTTACTTTTAGTCACCTTTTGCAACTTTTGTCACCTTTCTCACCTTTCTTGAAATGTGTCTTAGGAATTTTTATTTTTAAATAATTAAATCTTTGAAAAGTATCTGAATGATAGCTTTAAAAGTGAAATTAATTAAAAAATAGCTTTAAATATGCCCCCCCCCCCCCACCTTGTTGTTTAAGAAAAATAGCTATGCTACCGGGAAATCAGGGAATTTTTTTTATAGCTTGCAATTGCACCCTATGAGCAGAACCAGTCTTTCTATCCCTTCTACAGATAGACTTGCTCCTTATTTTCGGGAATGTATGCTAAAAGAAGCGTGTTTATCCTATTATACTTTGAGCTGTGATGAAACTATCAATGTCAAAGACAAAAAAGAACTGCAACGAATAATAAAATATTGGTCTGAAAGCCAATGTTGCATCACAACAAGGCATCTCAAAATTTTTTCTTGGGCAAGGCAGTTGGTGAAATTTCTATTGAGAAGCTATGAAGCATTTACGGAGAGTAATTATCCATGAATAAATGTCTCATGCTTTCCTCAGATGGTTCTTATGTTAATAAAAAGGTTTTTAGGTGTTTGACACTATTATCCTTGAGACACGAGAAAACAGCCTAATAAATATTGGTACTTGCAGTATTCATACAATGCATAATGCGTATGTCAAAGCATTGCAGTATTTAGGTGAAGAAGCATCTGAACTTAGTACTTATAGCTATTTTGATGGTTGGCCTTCCTGTTAGGAGGACTTCGAAGATGTGCAAGCTCGACTAAATACACCCCATCGCAAGTTCCTGAAACACACAACTACCCATTGGCTTACTCTTGGACCTGCAGCAAACAGAATACTGGAACAGTGGGATACTCTTCAGTATTATTTTTTTAAACATGTGCCTTTAAAAAAGAATTCAGCTCTGCAATGCAGGTCATATAAAGCTGTTGCAAATGTTTTTAAAAGACCTTCTGTAAAAGCTGAGCTGCATTTTATCATTTCATCTGCTGATTTGTTTATGCAGTTCACGAAACGCTTTCAATGCCAAGCGCCTATGATACATAAATTGTACCAAGAAATAGAGACCATTGTTCAGACTTTTATGGCTCGGGTTATAAAAGCCTCTGCTATAAAGAAAGTTTTTTTTCAAACGTAGACACGGATGAACTGTTTGCAGTTGGTAACAGACTACCTTTGAAGATCTCGTTGTTAGTGGGGAAGGTGACAGATGAACTGTCAAAACTGAAAGAAAATGAAAAGGTTATGTTTTTAAGAGCTGTTAAAAAGCATTGTCTGACTGCATGCAAGTATGTAATAGAAAAAAGTTGCATATCAAACAGGTTACTGATAAGTTTTAAATTTTTGGATCCAAAAGAGAGAAGTAAATCTAGAAGCTGTAAGGATTTGATAAAAGTCTCCAAAATCATGCCTCTTAATGTTCCACTCGATAGGTTGCAAGATGAATAGAAACTTTTGCAGCTGGAAAAAGATGATGAAGCATCCGAAAACAAAACCATTGATATCTACTGGCAGCTGCTCATTTCAAAAAAGGACTCAACTTCCAATGATCTAAAGTTTCCTAATGTTTCTAAGGTGATAAAAGCTTCACTTGCATTATCACATGGTAATGCTGACATTGAAAGACGATTTTCCATTTCAAAGCACCTTTTTGGTGAAAATGAAAATAAAACAGCAAGGACTGAAAGATTTTTAAGCAGCATAGAGTAGGTGGGAGTAAAGCCCTGCATGGGGTAAAAACCCGCACCGACACTTTAAGTTGATCACCTTAGAGTAAGAAATTTACTTCTAGGTGGTGGATTTGTCCTATGGAAACCTATTGATCAATGAATTTTTGTCTTGACTAGGCACTCCAGAGACGAGAAAGGGGGATAAGTCTGTTTTTTACTACTTTGATCTAACTTTTCTAATATATTATTTAAGTGTTGTAAAATGTAGAATTTGAAAAGAAGAATCAATGAATTACATGTTAATACTGGTACATTAAAGCTTCACCTTCGCCTGAAAACAGTTATTCTAATGGCTGCTTAAAAGCAACATGGGGCATTTTTCAAAAAGTGACAAAATAAGGAAAATCCCCGCAGTTGTTTTGGGGTAAAACCCCGCATCTCAAAAAGGTCGAGGATTCTCTCCACTTGGCTTAAAATTGTCTCTTTTTTGAAATATTATTAATATCATTGTTTAGCATGTATTTTGTACAGCTTATTCATCTTAAAAAATTTATTGTTGGTGGACTCATGAAGTTTTAATTTGGATAAGATTTGTTAGGTAAAATCTTACATTCATTTCAATTCGAATGTGCTTTCATTAATGTAAAAATTTCTTTTTTTTTTCTTGAACATTTACGTACGTTTAATTTTTTGTTCTAGTACCTTCAGAAGAAAAACAATTCAGAACCATGATAAACGTCGAGCTTAATGAAGCATGTAACTTAATTGCAGACACCTCTCCTTTCTGTATGGTAGACATTAAAGTTCGGTTCAAAAATATAGATTGAAAACATCTCTGAAAAAGGGAACAAAAGCTTGGTACTTCGAAAAAGAAACAAATTTCCCTATAATTTCGAGTGAAACTGTAGAGAAAAACTCGGAAGCTTATCCCTGCACAATGTGGTCAAGATAACTTCAATATGACTAGAAGGATGAGATTATGTGGAGGGTTTTTTTTTTTACATAAAACACCTAGAAGCTTGCAAATGTTCTGAGACACAGGAAGAGTTATTGGAAATGAAGGCATTATAAATAAATTAGCGTAACCTCAGCAGGACACGGTTCCATCCACGACGCAATAACATTTTTAGAAAACTCAACCTAGTGTACTGTTAACTTAAAGCACTGGGCACTAGATATTCAATTAAATTATAGCTTCAGACATTTAAATTATTTTTTATACAATGCAGCTGTCATTTTTTTCCAGGTAATTAATTCTCTTTTTGTGGAAAAGAAAATATTTTCATGAAAAAGTTAAAAAAAAAGATTAAACGTGTGAGATGTTTAAGTTTGGTACTGCTGAATAACAATAAACCAATGGTTCAAGGAGGTTTTTCAAATGTTTTTATCAAGCAGTCACCCTTTTTATTCACATTCATCTTGAGTGGGGTAAAGATCCGCATTGCGGGGTTTTACCCCATTTTGTGGGCCAAAACCCCGCAATTTTGTTTTCCCGCTAAATTGTAATTTTCTCAATTATTACTAATCAGATGTAGATAAAATTTGGAAGGATTACAGGTAACAATCCACGCAGTGACTCTAATTTGAAAAAATGGGAAAATATGCCCATTATTGACCATGGTGGTATAAAAACTGAAAATTGCGGGGTTTTACCCTCACCTACCCTACTTATAGTTAAAGACTCTGTAAAAGAATATCTCATTTGCTTTCTTTACAACTTGGTCCAGAAATGATTAAATGTGCACAGCAAGCACACGCAAATTATACTACATACATGGAGAAATATAAAAGGAAAAAGGATTTGAAATCGAAACAGAAGCAAAAAGAAGAGCAAAAAAGAAAGGATTGTGAAGAAGAAACTAAGAAAATGGAAAACAATTAAAACATCTATTGAAAGTGAAACTAGAAATCTTTACAAAAAGCATATAGGCTATTTTGGTAAAAGTCAGTAAAAAGGGATAGTCCTTTTCTGTTTTTTGAGTTCTTAACAAATTGCTTTTGGTCACCTTTTAGTTACTTTTTTGTCACCTTTTAGTCACCTTTGTTTTCAAATTTGTCACCTTTCTCACTTTTTTCAAAGGCCATCAGCAGTCCTCGGCCTGTAATATACACTAGTATTATGCATGTACATTGCATTAAAATAATTACTTACAAAAAAAAAAAACAGCTAGGGAAATCAAATGTTTCGAAACACGGCATTTTCTATGGTACGGGTAATATTAATTGAAGGGGTCATTTAGCACCCTCTTAAAATTTGAGTAAGAAGTTAAAAAACTTTTACAGCATAATACTATTAGTAAGTCTAAAAAAAATAGGGAGTGTCCTGGACTCCAGCTGAAAAAGAGATTTTTCGAGCCACCTCAGAGTTATACCCTCAGAAAATTTGGTGGGAACATCACTGACACTGTTGATGAAAATTAGCTTTAATTTTAATGTTTTAGTAGATTTTTATGATAAACTAAGTTCCTTTCTATATATTGAAATTTCTATATATCGAATTTTTTTCGGGCAATTTGCTACTTCGATATATGGAGATCCGACTGTACTTCCTATCACTCGATATGATGTTAAATGCTTTTCTGAGTATTACTGATAAAATGCTGTCTGTTTAGCTTTCCTACAACTTACAAACCTGAAAATAAATCTCTTTCATTGAGTGGTATTTTGTGTTTCAGGTTTAGAGTATGTATTGGAGATTAGAGAAAAGAAAGGAATTTCCAAAGCAGAAAGTTATTACTGTGTTCTATGCAGTGAAGACTGTTCTGCCAAAGATACCATCGGAGTCGTGGATCATGTCATGTGTATATCACACATCGTTAAGTATTTGGTAAGCATTTTTTATAAGTTTCAGAGATCCAGCCAGTAAGTAATTTTCCATGAAAGTTTTATTCCACCATGTCATAAAAAGTGCTTCTGCTTGTTAAATTGTTTAGCTCAAAATATTATACTGTGTTTCGTGCAGTAGTAAAAGCATGTTTTCAGAGAAAATGAGTTTTGAAAAATATCCAGACAGTGCCTGCTTTAATTGTAAAAAAACAGATAATTAAAAGCTCATTATTTTGGAAAGTCTGAAAACTTAACAACTTTGTAAAATCTGGGTGTATTTTCTGATGTTTTTTCCTTATATACACTTTTTTTTTCTATTTGATGTATGGAGATGCGTACCTTGACAATTAGTTGTTCACTTTTTTTGCCCTACATGAAGCTATGAAAGATGTATTCTAATTTTTTTTTAAAGTTAATTTTTAGATGTCCAGTTTAACAACTCATTCAGTTTTTGGCTACATTTATGATCTGTCAAATAAAATTTGAAAGGAACCATGCATGACATTAATAATAATTTCCGGAGATATCTTATAATGTTCTATGTCATTCTCATGACAAATCCTTACTGTTGCTAACAAAAATAAAATGTCTAGCTTCTTTCATTTATT
Source organism: Uloborus diversus (assembly GCF_026930045.1). Lineage (NCBI taxonomy): Eukaryota > Metazoa > Arthropoda > Arachnida > Araneae > Uloboridae > Uloborus > Uloborus diversus. The sequence continues at coordinate 129,048,423 of NC_072731.1, read as the reverse complement.
TACGGAACAAAACATACTGACAAAAATATTCCAAATGTCTTGTGTGTCCAAAGGTCACATGGAATGACCCATAATGGATTAAAATCAAGTATAAATCTCTCTCTCTCTCTCTCTATATATATATATATATATATATATATATATATACAGTAGAACCTCTATTATCCGAACCTCGATCAACCGAAACTCTCCGTTAACCGAAGTCGGTTTCGTCTTCACTTTGTTTTTCACTTTCTATCATCCAAAATTTTCTCTTAACAAACACGCATTTCTAAAGTTTTTTTTTTTTTTAATTTCACATTTGTTTTGTATGCAAGCCGTCCTTTCCAAACTAAGAGGGCAGATAACACTAAGACGAAGTTGGCGAAAACTTTTGCCGAATTTTACAACTAGCTCAGGTAAAAATGCTACAGACGTTGTGAAAGATAGTGTTGCTGAATTATCAAGCCTTTTTAGCACAATGAAAGGTTTTGAAAATTGTGAGGATAGAAAACTCACAGATTGGTTGAATTGTCTTCCTTCTAGTTGCTCAATATTGAGGAATTAATAGCAGCAGTCCGAAATTTTTCAAATGAAAATGATGATGAGGATGAAGATGATAGTGATTCCGGAGTAAATAAGATCATTAACAGTGATGCTTTTGAGTGTTTCTTAAACTGCCTTGTTTGGTTGGAACAACAGGAACAGTGATTCCTCTGAACTCGTGCTTTTAACAAAATTTCGGGACAGAGTTGCACGGCAAAAGGATGGCCAATTTATACCAGGTGAAGCTTCCATTGAAACGTTCGTAAGTTTTTGTTTCAGAGATAAATTTATTATTAGTTATAATTTATTATTAATTATTTAACAAATAAAATAATCATAATAACAGTTCAAGGACTATACTACATAGTAAACTAGATTATTATAGATGAATTCTCGATTATCCGAAAATTTCGATTATCCGAAGTAGGTTCGGTCCCAATTACTTCGGATAATCGAGGTTCTACTGTATATATATATATTTCACATTTTAACTTCTTTTGTTAGCCTTTTATCAATTGGTTATTTTTTTCTCCGGCTTTATAGATGATTGAAAAATAAAGACCGACAAATACCTGAGTTTTATCTTATAGAAGGTAGGATTTTAGTTAGATTGGTTTCTCCTATCAGAAATTTTGAACATTAACAAAGGCTAAAGTACCGTAATTAATCTGAACATTATTAGAAATTCTTTAAAAAAAAAAAGAGCATCATAGGAATTTAAGTAATCCAACTACTCACATCAAAATTATAAAATAATTCATAAGGAAAATGCTTTAAAGTATGAATATAAAAATAGGTGACTTGTTAAATAACAAAAAATAATAAAAGTATGGTTTGACAAGTCACATAATTACCCTAATTGCATTTTTCCTCATTAAATTGTCATCAAGGGAAATCTTTCAGGAAATTAGAGGGTATTTAGCTTGGATTAGAAATAAAAAGTTCAATTATAAATGGCCACACTGATAGAGATTCACTTTGTGCAATGGAGCAGGTACTAGATAAACCAGTAAAAAACTATATGTGAGTTAACTGAAGGACAGGATTCTAAAGACACATTTAAGTTAAGAGTCATTAATACAGGGTGCCATATAATGACCTTTCAAAAGATGTATCAGCTTAAAATGCATATATGTAACAGCCCTTTGCTAAGCAATATCCAACTATGCTTGGGTGTACCACAGAGCTTTGAGAAGAGTTCATAGGTATACAAAATTAGGCTACAGCGCATTGAAAATAGGCTATTTTTGATTTGGATGATTTTGATTCAATTTTGGATGACAATAACTTTTACAGAATTATCTAGTATCTAGACTTTGCAACTGTAACTCATTGGTAACAGCTATTTTCTCAGTATAATTACTAAGTACAAGCCTTTGAATGAGTTATATTCAGAATCTATGACAACCTAAAATCAAGAAAAAAGAAATTCCCAACGAGTTTTTATCAAAAGTAGAAATGTATAATACATTAAAACTCACAAGTTCAAATGCACAAAAATAGTAGAATGTAATTTCCAGCAAAAAGTACTTGAAGCTCACTAAGTTTCAGGTCTCCAGTGTTATAAAATTTTGTACAACCTTAGCCTAAGCACAGCAACTTGTTGTGACAGGCAGCTTTTCTTGCTCATTTTTTTCATCCTTATCTGAAAGAACCCCATCAAAATAAAAAAAAGAAAAATACATATTCTCGTAATAAAAAGCTGTTTTATCTAGGGATACCAAAAAAAGACTGAGGATAGCAACTTTAAGCTACAGGGCATTGCAAACAGGCTATTCTTGATGTGGATTATTTTGGTTGTCGCTTTGGATGACAATATCTTTTACAGAATTTATATTTTAGCTTGGTAACTAATGCATTACAAATGGTTATTTTCTCAATTGAAATATGAAATACAAGCTTTTGAATAAGTTTTGTTCCAAGTTTCTGAAAACCCAAAATCCAGAAAAAAAATTCTCCTATGAATTTTGAAGCATTTAAATGCTTGCTACACAAAAGCTAATGAGCTTAAAATCAGAAATATACCTATTAACGGAAGTGAAACCCCCAAAAGTTCAGACCTTCAGTGTTATTAAGTTATCTGCAAGCTTAGCCTAAACATGGCAATTTATTTCGCAAAGCTGCTCTGATATTTTGGAGCTCTTTATTTGAGGGACCCTAGCTCCTCAAAATTTGGATCTTGGAAGCTGAAAATTTGTATATGTTGGTTTCAAAGGCATGTTTACACCTCTACAATATTTCATCAAAATCAGAGATGGTCAGGTGGGGACAACTTGAAAAATTAGGTCAGTTGATAAACAATGACTCACAGCTGAATATGAAAAGTGATTATTTTCTATAAGCAAGCTGGAATGGTGGTGAAAATCACATAATACTATCATATAGAAGGGTCAAATAGTGTCGCGATATGGTAGTTGAAATATGCATATACAGAATCAAATAATGTTAATCAGCATTAAAAAGCATCTTTAAGAACTGACAAAAAGTCCCCGATGAAAGTACTACTCTTGAAATGTAGTAAAGTCAAAATAATGACAGGAATAATGATAATAATCTGAGCTGTCAAGAAAAAGGTTTGAATGCAACTGTATAATTCAATAATGAGTGTTATTTTGGTGGTTAAGGCAAGTGTTTCACTCAGGCAACCTTAGCTCAATCTCCGGGCATGGAGGAAATTGGCCACCCATCCTAACCTGTATGACAATCCTAAGGCTTTGGGCTCAGAGGTAAGGATACCTTCTTGTAGAAAAGTGTATCACTGTAATCATTTCAAAATGCCATTCTTTTAATGAGTAACAGCTGTTGCTTTGTTTTACATAAATGAAAATCAAGTCAATACATTATGTATTTCTGCCTTAGCCCTGTCTTAGGGCGGTAACTTACTGCAAAAAGAAAAGAATGTTACAAATTTTCCAGTGAGACGAATGCAATATATTAAATATTATTGAATTATATAGAAATATAATTGCATGTGACAATTGGCATTTTTGAAAGGATTTCATGTGTGATTGCGTGAAAATTTTCACACTTCTACAGTCATATGTAATGCATTGAGAATTAGAAATATTCCTCAACAGTTTAGTGAATGGTATTTTCACACTTTGCTTTTAAAATCAAAATTTAGCAACTTAAAAAATAAAGAAAATGGCAGTTGGAATTTTTTATACATTACGTTTGAATGTTTTATTAATAATTACATACAAATTGTCAAACATTTTGAGTATGGAAAAAATTAAAATGGTGCACCTGTTTTTTTCCCCTGCCATCTTCCATTTCATTCTTAAAATGTTAGGGTTTTTTTTTTTCTTTGTGGAATTTATCACTATTATAGTTTTTGTATATTTTGCATCTCCAAATTAAATTTCGCTCATCTAAAAAATGTCGAGGAACATTTTTGGGTCTTGAAAAAACCCTAGTTATATCTCAGGTTACAATTAATACTTTTTGTATTTTTATGTAGATAGAAAAAGCTTTTTCTTTCAGTAAGAAGTGCTGTAAATCTATTATTTGAACTAGTGGCACCCACATGACTTTGCCCGTGGTAGAAAATTAAGAGATCATGTGGTTTGCCTGTACATTTAAAAATAATGGATGATGAATTTCTCGCCAATGCTATGTTAATTTGCTCCTTCATGTTATGGTAATTTACTCTTCCATGTTATGATAATTCTCTCACAAAGGAATTAAATGCGCTAATTTTGGTAAAAATAAAATCATAGAAAAAGAATAAAATCAAAATTTCGAAAAATTGCTTTGAGGTGCACTTTGCACGCCCTCATGCTACAAACTAATTTTGTGTCAAATTTCATGAAAGTCAAAAAACAATCTTGGTGCTATGCGCATCACACAGATCCAGAGATCTGGACAAAGATCCAGATATCCAGCTTTATTATTAGTAAAGATATGCTTCTGTTAGGTTCAGTTTCTATAATAAATAGCCAACATTGGTTTCTAAAAAATTGTGTATTGTTAAAATGAAACTTTTGTATACAAATGTGTGTATGTATGTGCAGGTAATTTATTCATCAAGAAAAATAAATATTTCGATCATTTTTGCATTACTGTAACAGAACATTCTCCTGCATATAACCAAAAATTATTGACCTAAAATAGTTCAAACCATTCAAAAGTGCAGTTTGCTATGTAAAACAAATGTTTTGAGTTTTAAAGAGTAAGGAAGAAAATTTATAAGCAAAGATGAAAAAAATGATTTTGCATGTTAAAATTGTTCCTTCAGTGAGTTTGTTGGTAGTGTGGATATCAATTCAATTAGAAATTAGTTTAGAAAAAATCAGCCATTAACTGCTGATATAAGAGATAAGAGAAGATAACAATGATGTTAAAGAGAACATTGCATGAATTCTCTCATAAATGTGAAAACCATACATTTTTGAATTTCAAAACTCTTAGCAATTATTTGGAGTTTCATTCAGAAAGGGAGAAATTGTTATCTCATTTTACTATTCAGGAGGACTGTTAAGGAAACTATCTGGTAAAAAGCAAAAGAAAAAAATCATTAGAGCATGTTGATATTCGATTAATGGACAAAAGCTATGTGCCTTTTTAATCTGATCTATTTTTGGTAACACATTAGTGTTACTATTATTACTGCTCCTCGTAACTACTAGTCATATTTCATTTGCGAGGCTTTATCTGTTATTTTACATGCTTAGCGTAGACCAGCCAGTCAATGAACACCTAAGTGCAATTTCATTTTTGAAAATTCATTACATCATTAAAGTTTGAATTATTTAGAAGATGACAGGAAAGACATTTCAACTGATGTTCATAATTATTTTTTAAAAATTAAAGAAACTTTTACAATTCTGTGTTGAGTGTTTTAAGGAGTAAAAATGGAAAAAAGGGCACTAACCCAGTAAACCCAACCAGTAGACAACAAATAATTTTATAGTCTTTTTCTTTTTTGAAATGAATAGAAGAATGTTGTTACTGCTATTCATTCAATAAAATGCTGTTGAAATCTTATTAAAAAAAAAAGTCTTTGCCATAAAAATTTGCATGCCAAAACATGATAGTCAGAATGGACTAATATTTTACTTACTTATGGACAGCATTGACATAAAAAAGTGATTACAAAACAAAAGCAAAATGTTCAAGATTATTTATTACAGAAAAAATCTCAAATTGAATGGAGGTTTTCATATCATTGTTGAGGTAGTAACCTCTAGCATAAATGCACAAGGCAATACTGATGAGGATTAAGGTTTAAAAGTATCGCATGATGTCTTATGTTATCTCGTTCCACACTGTAAAGGCACCACTTACTCGATCAAACTTGTTGGCTGTTCAATTGACCATCCTACATGATCTCAGATATGCTCAATGTGAGACAAATCAGAAGATCGAGTATCAGAGAATGCACTAATGAGAGAGAAAGAACCCCTGACATCCTTGCTTTGTGCGACCAAGCATTCATTCTCTTGTTAAAAAAGGACTTCTAGGATGAGTGCCAACCCTTTTTCTCTCTCTGAAATATGCCATAAGTGTACTGCTGGGCTATTGTAGTGTTGTGTAGATCAATATTAGTGGCAAAGCGACTGTGTATGCGATGGCACCCCATAACATCTCCCCAGTTGTAGGTGCCCCTGAAAGCAAAAGAATATGAATTCTGAGGCAAAAAGAAATTAAAAAGTCCAATTTTTCCTTTTTTTACTATTAATTCAATGTAAGAGCAGCAGTCAACAAAAATCGTGATCGCAAAAACAAGTACTTTTTGTATGTTAGTATGAAAACAATTCAATTTTTGAAAAATATTCATGACATTTCAGTTTATAACATTTTTCCCACTCAAGAACTTAATAAAATCATCGTTATGTATGTTTTAAAGTTTGTTTTATCCTTATTCTTTTTAATGTTTGGAAATTTTAAGTTGAATAAATACTAAAAGTATTCTGTAATATTGCATTTGGGTGTTTTTTCTGATACACAAAAACAGTGCGAGCCTCTTAAACTGTAAAAAAAAAAAAAAAAAAAAAAAAAAGTTCAGTCTTATGTTTTTTTGAAGTGACTCGCTTGTACTTGTTTGACATATCTACAAATTGAGTGTTTTTTGCCATTTTTGAGTGTGTCATTTCACTCAAGTTGCTTGGTGGATATATTGATATATGGTTGATCTCTTGCAACCATGGGCCACTGGTCCTAGACCACAAAAACATTTGATAGACGAGTAAAATATAATTTTTAGTTGTCCCTTTGACAGTGAAGTTTTGTTTCAGTTTTCTTTTCAAAAATTTTAAGGATCAAAATTTTTTGAAACTGCCAGGAGATAATTTACATTTTTATTTAAAATGCTAAGGTTTGTCTGCTTTGCAAGGAAAGGTTTATTAAGAAATTTTTACAGCCTTGCGACATTGTTATGGCCACCCAATTTACCACCTTCAAACCAACAAGAGTTAAAATTTTACTGGTTAAATTCTCTGGCCTATGTTGATGTTACAAAAAGATGCCCTTGCTGTTTCTTTCTCTTTCCCAATCGCACAGACATTGTTAAAAATGACTGATTGACTCTAGTTATAAAGTAAATTTTGTTTTACATGTGTATGTGTGTCTGTTTTCTTTCTTTCTTTCTTTTTTTCACTATTTAAAAATTATGACGCTAGAATGGACCACTAAAAGTGTACAGAATAGTGAAATTTTGTAGTTACTGGTCCATTAGGCCTGTGGCTTATTTATTTTTTTTTTTTTAATTTCTCCCCTGCCATATACAATTTTACCTCTAGTTTTTGTTCATGAGTTTAATTTTATTCCAACAGAGTCTAGAAATAATCAGAAAAAACTTGAAGGAAATAAATTTTTCTTTAAAGTTTTGAAAGAGCATGCATTGAAATAGAGAATGTCAAAATATATTTCCTGGAAACTGCATAAAATTAGGAATCAAAATTGAATCTAATTTGATATAAAAATATGAATGAAAAAGTACAAAAGGCTGCCTTAAATCTTAACGGTCATGTTTAATATGCCGAAAATGATTAGATATTGAATGATGAGCTACAAAAAGTGTGTAAAATGAGGTAACATCATTTTACTTACGCAGGGTCCGCAGACCTCCTATTTTTTAAATTTTTTTGAAACATTTCCTGTTTATTCCTATTTCTTTTTAATGCATTAATCTTCTATCTGCCTTTTTAGCCAGACAAACCCCTTACCGAGACAAACAACCTTACAGATAAAACAAAGCTGTCTCTTTTTGCCCTCCCCCAAGTGGAAAATATGCAAAAAACGAACATCCCCCTCCTTAAAAAAGTATAAACATGTTGCAAATAACTTCTTACCCTTCCAACAAGAAGGGGTAAAAAGTCCTTGCATTTTGTGCGTCGGGTTTGGGAGAAAAGGGGAGGGGGGATCCTTTATTTTTAAAATTCTATTACTTAAAAAAAAATACTCAAATCGCAGAAACCACACTCTGTAATAGTAAAGTAAACAACTCTAACAAGCAAAAATGCTAATTAACCTGGGTGCCCTCGCGGGGGGGGGGGGTTAATTTGCAATCTGCACTTCCTTATCATATGAAAACATGTTCACTTCTTTTTTTTTTACATTAATTTACATCCCTGAAATTCAAGTTCATGGAGGTGAGAAGTCACATTAACCACACTTAGTTTTTAAAGCAAAATCCATCTTCTTATTTTTCTTTTAAAGTTGTTATTAATCTTTTTAAGTTAAATCTCACAACTTTTTTATGACTGAAAATAAACAAGGGGGCTCCCTTGTATCATGCAAAATAAAATGTGATGTCATTACTGCCATGTGTTAATGAGGGATGTCATTTTGTGTTTAGGTAACGGAGGTGAGAATTGATTGTATGACATGACTCCTTATCCTACTAAACCAAACTGAAACACAATATTGAAAAATTGAATGTACAGTCGGACCTCTATATATCGAAGTAGCAAATTTCCGGAAAGAAATTCGATATATAGAAATTTCGATACATGGAAACGATCTTATTTTATCATAAAAGTTTCCTAAAACATTAAAATAAAAGCTAATTTTCGTGTATGAAACCCAATTTATAATTTATACGAGTATCGGATTAAATGAAAGTTAATGATTAAAAAATTACATTTTTACGCCAACCATACATCTTCATACTCTTAGGCAATTCAACTTGATCGCAACATTAGGGGATTTTCGTTTTAACAATGTGATCGAGAGAAAAGTAAAAAACCAATCTACTTAACTTGAATGATTTTTACTGAAGCTAAGAAATGATAATCAACAAACGAAAGGGATAATTTGAACTGATTTTACAATGTTACTGGTTACAGCTAAGATTTGAAATAAACTTGGGGGAATTCAAGACTTTCAGAACGGAACAACGACTTAACTACACACCCTTCAACCCCAGATTTCTTATGAGTTCCGTAGCAACCTTTAGTGAACGTAATTTTCTCCTCTAACTCTCATTTTTCATGAGAAAAACAGTCTAAAGCGGAAACAAAATATACGAATGTCTCGAAAAAATTTCGATATATAGAGATTTTTTCGATATATAGAAGCAATTTTTCTATATAATGAACATAGAAATTTGCTGGGATTTCGATATATAGAAAATTTCGATATGTGGAAGTTCGATATATGGAGGTTCGACTGTACTTAAACAATTAGTATTTGAGACACTTGTGAAAGGAATGATAAATAAATTAGTACAGTAAACTCCCGATTATCGACAAACGGATTAGCCGTGGGTCTTTTCATAATTTTTTTCTTAACGGTCATTAAATATTTTTTTAAACTAATGATTTTGTTATTGTTCGCTTTTAGCTTTTGTATATGTTTTTCACATACAATGTTAGTAGATGCGATGTAGCAATGTTTTTAGCTATAATTTAAATGTGTGTGTGAGTATTATTAACAATTATATTTTTTAACTACTGTACACACTAGTGTCTAGTTTTTTACCTATTATTCGCATTATCCGCGGTTTTCGTTTATCCGTGGTTACCGCACTGGTTGGTGCGGTAACCACGGATCCCTAACCCACAGTAATCCCTATTCCGCAGATAATCAGGAGTTTACTGTATATACTTTTAATTAAACAAGTTATTAAGCAACATAAATAGTCGCACAAGGTGTGAGGCATGACACGGAGGCGAGAATTCGCATGTTGTGAACCAAAAATATACTAAAATAAAAATTATTATTAAGAATTTGTTGGCAGGTTTAAATAGATATATTTTTGATAAAATTTAAAAGCATTGTTAAATGAATTGTTCCTTAAAGTTTTTTCTGTAAAAGGCATATGACAGAAAAGTTACACTTTTTGAAGAATGACCCAATTGTATAGTCATACCAAAACCTTACATTTTGAAGGAGTTATCTTTCTTTGCCTCTGGTAATAGATTTAAAGTATGATTCCCTTATTAAAATTTTTTTTTTACATCAAAGGTGCTGAATTGCCGCCCCCAAAAGTATATCATCTGGGGTGGACTGCTCTTTCCGCCCCACCCTCATTGGATCTAGAAATATCATAAGGCTCATCCTAAAATGATCTAAGTGAGCTCAGAAACCAATTTAGTTGCGACTGGAGTTATTTAACTGTTAAGAGTGCTGGAATGATAGCAAAAACTAAATCCCTGTGAAGCCCCCCCCCCCCAAAAAAAAAAAAGTCCAAATTCACTGAAATTTCCTTTACCCTTCTTAATTTACTTCAATTTGTGGATTGGACAAATTTGGATCTACTGATTTTAACCTGGAATTCCCACATTAGAGTCAAAATCATAGCATTATCTTGTCAAGTATAGTGATGGAAGACATACAAATAAATAAAAATTATTTTAGTTTACAAAAGCCTGGAAAGGGCGATCTTGGGTAAAACTTAAAAAATAGGTAACATAGTCCATCCTCGACTACACTACTGTCTAAAACTAATTTAAATCAAAATTTATGGAATTTTCTTGATTAAAATAGTAGCAACTGCAAGTAATTTCTTTTATTTCCATATTATTGGTTTCAGAAAATGACGGTCACGGAAGCAATGAAGCTCACTTTGCCCTCACCGCCCCCTAGTAAATCCCCCACTGAAACCTTTTGCTAATATAGCTAGTTGAAGTATATATAAGTAAAACAATGTCCCGTTATTTTTGTCTTGATAAAACTTCTAACTGTCTTTATTAATTGTAATATGTTTAATGAACATGGAGCAGCTTTGTAGCTCTTTTTTCTTAGTTACATTTGTAATAATGATATTTTAGTTTCAATTTTCTTCCTTTTTTAGAATATTATTTTCCTGTTTTTCCCCTATTTTTTAAAGCAAAAAAAGTTGCATGTCATTTACTTATTTCTAAAAGTACCAAATACTTGGCTAAACTCATATTCAGTTGACTCTTAATTAAACAGCATGGTTGGGAAATGCTCAGCCAAGATAAACAAATGTCCCGGATAATCTAATTAATACAATTTTTTATTAGTTTGGAAAATAAGTATGAAATGTAAAATTACAGTAGGGCTTTAATTAACTTCTAAAGAAAAATCAAACCAGTTTTTTTAAGAAGTGAAAATCTACATGTTTATCTAGATTTAATATTACAGTATTGAAATTTAGATTACCTTATTATTTTGTGACAAATGAAATTATAAATGTTCTTTTGCTCTAGGATGTACTCTACTCTGCAAATTCTTTAACATTTTTTTTTCTTCTGCAAATGTGCTATCTTTCTCTTGTTCGTAACAGTTTAATATTTTTCTGGCAGTCTCAACCATGATAATCCAATCCTTGTTAATCAAGAGTCTTCATTTTGTATCTATATTGCGGAGAAGATAAGCACACTTACGTTTGTATTAACTACCAATCAGATTTACATTTATTGTGTGTCTCTGATAAAACTTCAAATAATTCATAAGTGTCTTCCTTGAAAACAACTTTTAAAAACTTACATTCCATAGTTAAGTATATCAGTGACAGCCTCTTTGTCTGAATATAAACTTGATACATTTTAACACCTTAACAATTTTGTTTATATTAACTTCACAAAGGTTTTAAAGTCATTAATGGATAGGAAAATAGCTGTAGTATTTCACAATATTTTATTTCAGTGCATTGCATTCAAAACTGAAGTTAGAAAAATCAAATTGCAAAATGTGTATCCCCCCCCCCCAATACAGAAAACTTAAGGGATGCACTTTTGTACATTATGCCATATTTAAAAAAAAATAATAAAAATAATAATAATGAATTGGTAACCCTGGAAATTCTTCATTAGGCCTTAGAAAATGTAGCCTGCTTTTCTGCTTCCTTTTTCAGCTGAGACACAAAATTTACAATTATTGTTATGTCTCAGATAAAAATTCAAACATCAGATTTGATCAATGTTTCAAGTCATCTTGTATTTGCGTTTGAAGATGAGAGGATATTTTGCAGGAAAAAGCGTTATTTGCAGCTTATCAGATAATTGCTTGAACTTTCACTAGTTTGATTTCCGTTCAGATTGAAAAAAATCAGCCAGACGTGTGAGAAGGACTCGTGTTATTTCATTCTGGTGCAGTTCATTGGTGCCAATTTAATCATTTTTTCTTCTTTCAGTAGTTTTTTCTCACTTTATATCTTGTTTTTTTAGGACAGGCATTTTGCGTCTCGTGGTTACAAATTCTCTGACAGTAATTGTAGTGAAATTTTGCTCCAAAGATATTGCGAAGAAATTAACCGTGCTTTAGGATACAATTTCATGTGCATCACTCATAAAGATTATTTTAAGAAGCACAAGAAGAATGTAAAAGACTATATTGAAAAATTGCCCCATGCAAATAATATAGGATTTGGACTAAGTTTTTCTTCGTATGTGGATGTCCCTTCAGATAGCATTGATTTTGTCAATGAAATGCTTACATACATTGTTAATGAGACATCAGATATGGTAAAATCCACTAAAATTTGTCAATTAGTCCCCTCTGTTTATTCTGACAGAAAGGTGGCAAAAAAAGTTGTCCCTCTCAGTGAAAAAAGTGTCGCAAAAGAGAGAATAGATGTTAAGGAACTAGATAAAATTAATACCTCTGCTGTTCTTAAAGCAGCTGAAAATACTGAGGGCAAAGAAATTTCCAATGCAAATACAGAACGCAGAAATAGACCTCCTCGTTTAGAGGCCAGCAAATTGCGTTCTTACCTCCTTTTGAAAAGAGCTGATAACCGTAAACAAAAGGAAACAACAAAAGATGGTGGGCCAGGCCAAAGTGCTCAGAAGCCAGTCACTCAATCTACCTCTAAAGAATTAGAGGCAAAGGGGGATACAACTAAAGTTGTGGCAACAAATTTGGTGGTGGAAACATCCTGTACAAAGCTCCAGGAAACTCAGTCTTTGAAAAAAACTAGTAGTCAAGCAGCTGAAAAAGTGGTAAGTCAGGTGCCTCAAAATAAATCAGTGAGTCTAGCTGCTCAAAATAAATCAGTGAGTCTAGCTGCTCAAAATAAATCAATGAGTCAAGCTCTTAAGAATAAATCAGTGAGTCAAGCAGCTCAAAATGAATCAGTGAGTCAAGCTCTTAAGAATAAATCTGTGAGTCAAGCTCTAAAGAATAAATCAGTGAGTCAAGCTCTTAAGAAAAAATCAGTGAGTCAAGCTCTTAAGAATAAATCGGTAAGTCAAGCTCTGAAGAATAAATCTGTGAATCAAGCTCTTAAGAATAAAACAGTGAGTCAAGCTCTTAAAAGTAAATCATTGAACCAAACTGTTAAGAAGTCAGTAAGTCTAGCTGCTCGGAACGAACTAGTAAGTAAAGCTACTCCCGATAAACCAGTGAGACCCTTGACTCAGAAAAAGTTAGTCATTCCATCAGCTCAAAATAAATCAGGAAGTCAAGCTGTTACGAAGAAGCCAGTAAGTCTAGCTGCTCAGAACAAACTAGTGAGTAAAGCTACTCTCGATAAACCAGGTAAACCAGTGACTCCATCGAAACAGAAAAATCTGGTCATTCCATCAACTCAAAATAAATCAGGAAGTCAAGCTACTCAGAATAATTCCATGCAACATTCAGCACCTGGTGCTGTGCTGAAGGACAAACCAGCTGTGGGAGCTCAGAAGAAAAATATTACTGGAGTGGGTGGAAAAAACAGTACACCAAAAATGACTAAAGAAAAAATCGTGCCTCAGATAGCGGGCAAAAAAGCCATTTCTCCGAAAAAACCTTTAGTGCGGATAGCTCCAACAAAAACTGTGCATCAAGTGGTGCAAGTTCCATCATCAGCTCAACTCAAGCCTGCTCAAAAGTGTGACAACGATGAAGTGGTGGTGTTGAAAGAGATTGTGGCAGGCCAATCGCGACCGAAAGAGCGAGTTGTCCCCTCCGAAGGACCAGTGCTGGAAGACAAATCTGTCAAAGTCAAGCCTCAACAAAAGACACTGCATTCAAAGCATTGTTTGAAAAGTGAGTATTTCTCTGTACATGATTAATGTTAATAAACAATATATGCAACTGTTGTACCAAGAAAAATGACCGTTTTGCGTATGTGCCAAAATTACAAGTTAAAAAAATAGGCGAAAGTTTTTCCTAATAGTATTTTTTAACTTTTTATTAACAAAATAACTGCATGGTTTTAATCTGTCTAATGTGTATCTTGTAGTCTTTCTGATTTGGCAAAAAAAGTAAATTAATTTACGATACTAAATTTAGTTGCATTTTTCAGACTAGGTCTGCACCAAATACCTAATTTTCAGTTGAAAATATAACCAAAGACCAAATATTTAGTTAAACCTTTATAACTAAAATTGTATTTTTTATGCCAATATAAAATTGAAAATTGCTATATATGTTTTGTCTTTTGTGAAATGTAAATACATTTCTATTTAACATTCCAAAATTATCTACATTAAGTATAATTATTAATTCAAAATAAATGCAAAATAAAATAAATCATTCCTAAAGCAAACTCAAATTAGCATAGTTAATGGCAAATTTAGTTTATGTTGATCTGTAATTTTTTATAAATTGATTGTTATTTTTTTTTTTTTTCCTGTTATATGATTTGATAACTGATGATCTTGGTAACCTGTCACGTTGTAAATAAAAAATTTTGCATTTATACGAACCCAAGCAATATATCATTACAAATTATTTATTCAAGGGATTTCTTGATATGTTAGTCTCTTCAATTATTGATCAACTTATAGTAAATGAATTTAACATCTGAGTGTTTTTCGTACATTGAAATTACTTTGAATGTGATATAACTAAGTAACAATTAGAATTAATTCTGTGCTACGATACTATATTGTAACTTTCATAAATATGTGTGTGCCTACCAATTTTCAAACGTTTAAGTTTGTTTATTGTTCAGTTGTTGAATATTAAAGTCAGCCATAGATAAAACTGTCTACAAACTTGAATAATTTCTTTGAAATTTTCTGCAAAAAAATGTAGGCTTCCAGAACCCTATATTGTCGTCAACAGCAAAAATAAAAAAGTAGAAGGCCATAGGGTTCCCGCGGCCTTAAAAAATCCTTGAAAAGTCCTTAAATCTCATTTTGACTTTCAAGGGCCCCCAAAAATACTTGAAAATCATATGAAGTCCTTGAAAAATTTAAAAAGTCCTTGAAAACTGATTTCTACAAAAGAATTCCCCTCTTGTGTGGTGAAGCACATTCTTCACATTCCAGCAGAGTCAGCCAGTAAAGGTCAGACCTAGTCTGTAAAGCGGTGACCTAAAAAAACGTCTGTCGCTATTACCTCCCCTGTTGTTCCTAAGAAAAAATATTTTGGGATGAACAGGAATTATGCACAAATTCAAGAGGGTTGAAGAAAATATATCACAGGGCGGCGACAGATCAGGGAGATCAGGGAAAAGTCAGGGAACTTTATTAATCAGGGAAAAGTCAGGGAAATATCAGGGAATTTTGAAAAAATAACAAAAAATCAGGGAAAATTGATTTTTTGAAGAAAAATTTTTTTTTGCTTTACAAAGTTAAGTACTCTTAATTCCCTACGCATTTTCCGCCAATTATCTGTTCAAAAAAAAGTAAAATTAATGAGGTGCGATTATACTGCTGCATATTTGTGCATCTTTTTTCCTCAACGTCAAAGTATTGAATCTTACTTATTAACCACAGGATGAACTTCCTAAGATTGCTTTTGTGTCTGTTAGGTTGTTTATTTTACATAGCTTGAAATTTCCTTTTACGCTTTCAATGCTACGTAAAATAAACAACCATACAGGCAAAGAGGAAGCCTTCAATTATGCCTTAGCTCGTTTGCCTTTATTCCATTGTCTCGAAGTAATTAGTTTACTGTAATCACGATTTCAAAAAGAAATCTTTGGTTTTTGAATTAATACTGATAAAAGCTTGAAAGTTATTACTTCTTTGCGTTTTTAATTTAATTGCTAAAATTGAATTTTCAATTAAAAAACCTTTGTTTTTGCTGTTATACTATTTGTTGTCACCGCAGATTATAAAGATTTTCTTTTCTTCAGACTTTAGTGATTCTTTAACTTTATAACCAAGTTGTATTCTTCTTTTATATATTTTGAAATTAACTAATTGCTTTTTTTTTTCATTTTCCCCCCTTGCATTTCAAAGTTGTTTGTTACAAAAGCAATCAAAGATTTTTTCTCGTTACATACTGAAATCATTTGAAATAGAGTTAACTTGTGTACTTAAGTAAATATCTTTATTTTTTTTATTGTTAAAATGCTGTATTCATTCTTTAAAAACCTATGTTCTTGATTAGAGAAAAGCTCCCTATGAATGTTTGTCAAATGGTTTCATCTGTTTTGCATAAATATGTCAATTAGTTATATAAGAATAACTGCATTACTTCTATTCTTTCACTATTACTTGTTATTTTTGCAACAATTACTATACTGTTTGAAAACTTAGGTCAAAATAATTTCAATTACTTTTTAGTTCTATCATAAATACATATGTTTTTAAAAGTAATTTTAATAGTTTCTTAAAATTCTTATGCTAAGTGGTTTCTGGATGTAAAGTTTTTTTTTTTTAATTTTCTATAATCTTTTCATTGTATAAAAATTTACCATACTGTTTTGTAGGTTATTCCCCCCCCCCCCCAAAAAAAAAATAGTCTTGTTTTTTTTAACCATTTCATTAAAAAAGGTAGCATCTTTTTAAAACATATCTTTAATTCAACAACTTTACATAACTTCGAACGTTTAAAATACTGCATTTTATACAAACATACAATGGATTTCAAGTAAAGCAAAGAAAGAAAACCATTATCATTGGTAACGTAAATCAGGGAAATTTGGTGAACTTAATCAGGGAAATCAGGGAAAAGTCAGGGAACTTTTTTTCACAGTTCCTGTCGCCACCCTGTATCACTTAGGAAGCATACGCTTGAGGATAATTACATCAAGGAAGATCGTTTTTTGATCAGAACGGCAATATTTATCAGTTATGCGTGAAACATAGACACCATATTTGGTCACTCACAAGATGGAAGTAGGCAAGATACTTAAATGTTTAAGTTTCCAAAAACGGAACAGAATTTGATGTTTATTTAAACGCAAACTAGTGAAAATAGTGTAAAATGTGCTGTAAAGCATTTTATGTATTTATATATAAATTTATTTATTTTTTTGATTACTTAAAATAGTTTTCTTGAGAAATGAAAAATTTTGTATCATTTTTACTTTCTTCTATATTTAATATATAGAAGAAAGTATTGGATTCCTGCAAATTTTCAAATTTCGACTTTTGACGGATTCGAACGTTTTGAGGTGTGCTGAGTCCATTTCGACTATTTTTGGAAAATGTCTGTTTGTGTGTGTATGTGTCTGTGTGTGACCAGTTTTTTGTGGCCGCTTTACAGCAAAAACTACCCCATGGAATTGAACGAAATTTGGTACACATATGTGCCCCTATGTGAACTTGTGCCCATTGGTTTTTGGCGCGAATTCCTCCAAGGGGGGTGGAGCAATGGGACGGATTTTGAGTTACGCGTGCTTGCTATTCCTCAGGAAGTAACTGGCGGAATCAAACAAAATTTGGTCCATATGTTGCCCCTAACAGGAGCAGGTGCTGATTCAATTTTGGTGTCAATAGCTCAAACGGGGGTTGAGTTATAGAACGTTTTTTGTCGTCAATTTTGACTGCTGTATCTCAAGAAATAACGAACGGAATCAAACAAAAAATTTTTGACAAGTAGCCCTTAGTGGGTATAAAAGCTGATTTTATTTTGGTGTCAACAGCTAAAAAGGGGGGTAGCGCAATCGCCCGTTCTTTTTTTCCATTGTGAGTGCCCTATCTCAAGAAGTAATGCTACGTTCTGGTTGAAATTTGGAATATATGTGAATCCATACGTAAACAGGCTTTGGTTCAATTTTGACTCCAATCGCTCCAAGAGGTGTTGATTTTTTTTTTTTTTGCGAATAAAAATAGTTTTATTAATGCAACAATAAGAAAGATAAATCATAATAGATTGTCGTCTGCGTATTTCTCGTGATTTTAATTGTATGGAAATGATCGGAAATATTATCTCAATGATTTAAAATTTTTAACTGTTGCCATCTTATGTTTGTTAATAAATAAAATATTTGTAATTAATTCAAGTAAGGCTTTTAAAGTAACTTTCAATTTTCGCTCTTTGTTTTGTTTTTACAATAATTCAAACATTGGGATGGTCATCAAGTTTTTGCATGTGTAATTTTGTTTTTGTTAGGAATATTGCTTCCTCGTCAAGCATGGGGAGGGATCAGAAAAAGTAAAAATATAGAAGAAAGTTTCGTGATGGCCACAACATACTAGTTTTTATTGCTTTGGACGCGAATGTGGTGAAAAACTATTACAGTTCAATTAAATTGGTGTTTAATTAGGTTTTTATTTTATAAATATTTTTGTGATACAAATTCAAAAACCGAAATTTTAATTCTAATCGTAGTCGCCATATTTGGTCACTTCCAAGATGGAAGTAGACAAGATTCTTTAAGTGCCTAAGTTTCCAAAAACGGAATCGGATGTCAATTGCAATACAATGCAAACTATGGAACATTCCGCAAAATATGCTGTATTTTTTCCCCTTGAATAATTTATTATTTTCTTGAAAAATGCAAAATTTTTTCCTTAATTATCAAATTTTATCTTCGGAATATTATTTTATCCTTATTGCTTTGGACGCTAATGTGCTAAAAACTGATACTTTCATCTAAATTTTTTTTTTTTTTTTGAGGGTTTTTAATTATTTCTTATTTTTTTATGCAACAAAATAAAAAAAATATCTTAAAATTTTCGCATATTCGCCATGTTTGGCCATTCTCAAGAAAGAAGCAGACAAGACTATAAATTGCCTAAGTTTCAAAAAACAGAATTGGATGCTTATCTCAGTGAAAACTACTGAGAATTTCATAAAAAGGGCTGAAAATCATGTATTATTTTTTTTAAATTGGTTATTTTCTGTAAAAGTGAAATTTTATCAGCAAAATTGTACTTGATCCTCACTACTTCGGAGGTTTTGCGATAAACTAAAACAATTTCATCTAAAATGCAGTTTGCTGCCCACTTCTCATCTATTTGCTTGTCTATCTTCACTTAAGTTTTCCAAAATGCATTTTTATAGCTTTTAAAACGCAATCTAAATTTCTATTTCTTTTTTTTTTTTTTCATGAATGTAGTAAAAATTAGTGCTAAAAGCCATACATTTATTTCATAAAATCTTGTTCATAATTTACTCTTAAAAAACGATTCTGTACTAATTATAATTTACAAAAAAAAAGGGGGGGGGATTCTTACTTTCAAAAATGATTAATGAATTGAAAAGGCTACTGCATTGTTTACATTATAGACATATATTGTTGTGAATTATTTAGGGGGGTTATGACCCTCCCCTTGTATACACCCGTGATCGTGTATCAATAATGGCTACAAATGATTTAATTGCTTCATTGATAAAACTTTTAAATTGATAAGTGTCCCTTCCATAGACAGCAAATTTTCTTTTTTAGCTACTTTGATTTGGTTCTGTTGCAATGATACAATATTTTCTACTGAAAATCTAAGACAACCATCCAGTTTCTTATACAGTACTATTTTGAATTCAAGTTTGAATAAGCCAAAATATTGAACATTTCACTCAAATATACATTCTTCGAGAATTTTTTTTTATACTAATGCAAAACTTTTATCTTTGTTTCAAAAAATTTCAATTTTTAAGCTTACAAAATTTATTTCTCATCAAATCTGAACGGTTCATTTATAATAACTTCATTCTTGAAGCGAATCTTGATTTTTTTGCATACCCTTTATTAGAGTTGAAGTCCTTGAGAAAATTTTTAATTTCTTTAAAAAGTCCTTGAAAATTTTTGCAAAATATCCTAACTGTCACGTGTCGAAAATATCTGCTATATACATATATATCAAAATATTCAGATATATATCAAAGTATCAGATATTTTCAAAAATATGATCTTTTCGAACCCTGATTAGGGGCCTCCACTCCTTCGTTGCCCCAAGGCCTCCACACTTCCAAATCCGGCCCTGCAGCGAAACACGAATTTTACGTATTCTGTCGGATTTTTAATTAAAAAAAACACCAAGTGGGGAAAATATGAAATAGAGAGTAAGGTGCAAATTTAAGCATATTTTTTAAGAGTTCACTTTTTCAATCGACTAGTGGAAGAAATCTGTAATCTTTTAACTGTTTTTGTTTTAAAATAATTTTCTTTATAGTATGTTCTATACATGCAACTTTTTACAGTTTTACTTGTTGGTTTACAAATAAAAATTATTTAAGGGTTTATTGCTTTGACAATAAATGTAAGAACAGAAAGCCAGAGCGACTTCAAGCAGGTAAAAAACTAATTTATATCAAAAAAAAAAAAGGGAGGGAGAGGGGGAGTCTTGTATGGAGAAATTGGTTTTTATATATTTTTATATAAATATATTAAATAGTTATTTCAAAAAAAGAGTAACGTAAAACCTGTAATATTTTGACATTAATAGTGTAGCAATTGTCATGAACCAATGGAAAATGGCAGAATAAAGTTTGAAACGAACAACGTAAAATTGGAGTTCCACTGTACATGCCTCAGCGAGATATTTGATAGAAACTAATGCCACACAATCAATAAAATCAAGAAGTGTTGCAGATAGAAAACTTAGTAAAAAAGGACATTTTGAAGGAAAACAGCGAAACTGTCTATAAACTTGGAAAAATTGGTGCCAACAGCGTTTACACGTTCATCTATAACATCTGGATCGGATCAACGTATTTGACCAAACCGAATATTTGTTTTTTTTTTTAGGTGGAATCGGCAGAATAACAAATACCAACTAAATATTCAGTGCATTCCTACTTCAGGTGATACTATCTATGAATTATCTCTGACAATACTTCACGTTTTTGTAAATAGTGAAACACTTTTTCATTTCTTGCGGCTATTTTCTAAATAACCACAAAAAGGCTAGGTTTTGAATCATTTGTTTATTGTATATGAATGATTCAATACCTTGTTCTTCATGGCTAAGTGATAAATTCATTTTTTTCAAGTAAATGTTAAATTATCTGCATATGTGAGAGGCTTTACTTATTGCTGCAGTTTTCACTTTCATGTTTCTGTATATATTGTCACCTCAGAGAGACAGTAGGACATCTTACTGTTGTTTCTGGGATTAGATGTCATACTGTTGCTCTAAGGGGACGATATATGCAAAAGTTTGTCATTTTTGGTAGAAATAAAAGCAAACTGTTTATGCATGTGTAAATTATTATAAATTTACATAGATTCGCTCTTTTTGACAATCTAGACTGGGAACAAGACAAGTATTATTTGAGTTCTTGGAAGAGATCTTTTTTGGGATTTTTTCCATGCATCATTTTAATTTCTACATTATTCAAAGTTATCTGCTCTGTATCTCTTGCAACTCTATTCAGGTTCTTATGACAGGGAGAAATTTTCATACAATAACCTTTTTTTATTGGATAGTTCTTCATATAATTCAATCAGTATTGTACCTACGGGGTCTGGCGCACTTGGCAAACTTAATAAATTGTGCCCCCCCCCCCCCGCTAGGGTGCGTCATATGCCCCATCAATTTTTTTTTCTTTTTCAAATGCTTTGTCCCAAAGCTACTTTTATTCTACATACAAAATTAATAATTTGTGTGAAATTTTTCCCACTTTGAACAATATATATGTGTGCCACCTGACAATTGAAAGTTATGAAAACTCAGAAAAATAACACATTAAGCAATTTTTTACATTTATTTAATTATTGAAAGAGTTATTCGATTTATTGAAGCAAATTTATAGTATATTTCATAATATTACTTTGTTAAACATTAAAGTTCGGCCTGAAAGTTAGTTTTTAATCAATTTTCCTCCTTTTGCGAAGATTTGGGAGATGCTTTCGATCAGTTGTAAACTTTGGTTTTCCAAATCTGTGTTTTGGATTACAAAGATTAACTGGTCTAATGGCTAACATACTGTCAGCAAGAGCACGTCGGTCTGCTTCAGGCACTTTATCACTCCATAGTGCTAGAGGTACAGTTTCTTCTGTCAGATACCAAAGGTGATTTTGAAAAGCATTAATTGCACTTCCAGAAATTTCTGAATTAGTAATACTATATTTTATAAGTAAATGAAAGAATTGCAAGTCATTCCATGGTGCATTGAAGACAGAAGTGCACGTCATCCACCATGACTATATACCAAAGTGTCGGCTACAGTTATCTCATTTGGATCGTTTACTAAGAATAAAAGAAAAATTTGAACAAATTCCAAGTAATCACCTCTGCAAAACACAACATTTGATTTATCTAATTTGATAACATTGTTTTTGCACTCGTGACTCGTCAATTAATCTTCTTGCGGACTCACTGAATGAACTCATCAAACTTGGATAAATATATAGGTACATCAGCGTCACTCTCTTCCACAAACTGCAGTAATGTTTGCGAAATCTTTTAAACACAGATATGTCTGGTGACTTCGATGCTTCAATTTTTAAATCGTCAAACACATGTCACAATATAATTTCTTCAATGTGGTGACGGCAAGCTGACCACAGGAGAGCTTTAACCAAACATTCTTGAATAGCTATACATGCTGCAGTTATATGTCCTGTATTAGAAGCAGTTGTGTGACATATTTACTATTGATATGCTACCCCAAGAAGCTTAACTTCATATGAATTACCCACTATAACTGCAAGCCTTTATTTTGGAATATTTTGATTTGTTCCAGTTGGTAAGAGTTTAGAATCCCAGTGCAAAGTTGCAAAATCATAACCATTCCACTGATCCTTACAAGCTTTGGCAATGTCTCTGACACTTGATCATCTATCTTGCTTTGTTGCTGCATATGATGCTGAAATTTTGGATGAATCACCACCAGCTTCTGCAATAAAAACTTTAGTGTATGAAGCTTGCTGTGCTGGTGTCATTTTTAAACGTGTTACTAATGACATAACATCAGGTTGTTTTATAATATGTGGAATAAAAGCATATGTACCATTTTGTATTGTACGATGATGATTTCTGATATTATGAGCATTATAAATCTGATCTCTCGGATCTGTCTCATCACTTGTATCACTTGCATCATATTTTCATCTCTTTCAATTTCATAAATAATAGCTGAATTAAAACTTGTATTGAAGTTCGTTCTTTCCTTGGCTATTTTTTCATAAAATGCTGCTTTTGATATTTCACTCATTTCCCGACGCTTAATTTTTTGATGTAATATTTTTTCGTGTGAGCCAAAGGTTGCTAGACGATCACTTTTCATAGATTGAAAAATCGCTAAACCATCTGAATTTTTTATAAGGCATTCTACATTTTTAGGCCATAATGAAAATGTTTTAGCTAATTCTTCTTCCATTTTCTTTACTTTATTAATGGAATTTGCTGTATTTCTTCTTTGAAGAGGAATTGCTCTTAATTTTGTGTTTTCTTCATGAAGTTTTAGTATTTTCTCACAGGATTTACGTTCAGTAATCACTGGAATGTTTGCTTTTGCATAGAAATCATATATTTTTGACAAGACAAGTTTTGAAGACTCCCATTTGGTAAGATTCTGATGAGCACCTTTCTCAATATGATACATCAAGCAGCGAAGCACTTGCAAGCTAGTGGGTAAATGTAAACCCTTAAATTCTGAGTCCTCTTGAGTTATTCCACTTCCAAGTCCAAATACCATTAAAGATTGTGTGGTTTCGACTTTTACCTTTTGTACAGATGAACAAGACTTTGTTTGTGGAAAAAATGTCACTGATTCAACAGCAGCTGATTTACTCATGTTTATTAAAAGTTTTCAAAATATATTACTTTCAAAAATTAATGCACCTTATGAATTAAAATAGAATAGATTAACTTATTTAAGTGGTTTACAACACATATGCATAAGAATATCAAGAAGAAAACTTAAAGAACTGGCATTAGCAGTTGTATGATAGAAGAAAATTGTAGAAAGTTGAAAACAAATAGTGGACCTAAACAGTGAACAATAACAAAAGATGTTATGGAAAGTGACTGAAAAAATGGTAACAGTTAAAGTTAACACGGGATACAATATAAATTAAATAATTTTAAAATTATTTCCCAGTATTTCACTTTGAGTCACTTTTGATGTTATAATTTTTCATTTACCTTAAAAAAGAAACTTCTTGCTTGAGGTGGGATACGTAAATCAATTTCGATTTTCATAAAAATTCACAGGAATACTATCTAGTGGTATGAGAACATTTTTAAATTAGGGACAAAACAATTTTAGACTAGTCGGGCAAATGATGCAACCCCCCCCCCCCCCAGGGGAGCGCCCCGATGGAATGAAATTGTATGAAAGTAATTGTGTGAATTTTTTTTGACTAACCAATTGGCTACAAACCATGTACCATTTAGGAGAAAATCTTACTGTCAGTTGCAAGGAAAGAGGGTTGGGACCATTTTACTCTTTCTGGTAATTGATTTCATTCCAATAACATTTCAAAAATTGATCACTGTTCTGTAATACAGATCAAAATTTACTTTTAATTAAATCATAACATGTCCTCTCTGAAAGTATCACTTTCAATACTACCTGATTCCTATGGTAGTGCTTCTCAAACCCAGAATTCCTTTCCTTCACTTCCGCTAAAAACATTGGAAATGCCAGTCTTACTTGAACTTTTTTGAAAGGATATTACTTATTACTTAAGTGCAGTTTTGTAAAATTTGATTACAAATTATTTCTAAGGATAAACCTCTTACTTTTTAAGTAATTAACACCTGAGAAAACTTATTTGTGACTTAAATGTGGAGAATGTATTATGGCAAATTTTTCTGCAACTTATTTTTGAGGGTGAGTTGTACTCGATTAAACAAAGTATGTAATGCTTGTTTTCAATTAAAAAAAAAATAACAATAAAATGTACTTGTTATCATTTTACTAACTGACACAATTCATTGTTTTATATAGTTCTTTCTGTTTTGTAAATTATTCCAGGATTATTGTTCAACATTGTTATAATATACAGGGATGAAAATCTTCCGCAAATCCGCAATTTTCCGCTTTTTTTTTTTTCATTTTCCGGCCGCTGAGCATTTTCAAGCGTTCTGTTCTTCCCGTCAGGATTTTTGCTGACTCACGTACTGTTTCTAAGGTAGAAAGAAGCAAGGAACTTCATTTCATGGGTGGGGAGAGGAAAAGGCTCGAGAATGACGTAGAGAATGATAGAGAATGATAATGACGTAGAAAGCGTTAGCGTTTATGCATTTCGAAATCCGATTGCATCCGCTTTCATAACACTCGCTCATTTTTGTCTACTATGCCATCCCATCAGTAAACCTTTATAACTTTTTATAAACTATTGTTTCAAACCCTTCTTGTATGTATTTTATTTTTTACTGAAGACTTGTACACTCAATGTTTTGCCACGCCCATTTCAAGAACGCACGCAAAATACCCCCTCACCTCCCTTCTTCCCAGACTTTCCCATCAGGATTCTTGCTGAGTCACACGTTCTTTCTTGAGAAGAAAGAAGTAAGGAACTTTTTGCTGTTGGTGAAGAGAGTGAAATGGGAGTGGAGGGGGAAATGCTAGAGAATGACGGTGGGGTGGGTGAGGTGGGTGCAATCGTTGGATGTAGCTCTTGAAATCCGATTGCATCCACTTCTGTAACACTCTCATTTTTATCTGCTATGCCATTCTACTGCTAAAGCTCTGGTTTCCAAGACTGACCAACTCCGACTCAATTTTAAACCTTTGACACCCGACACTGACTCCTTTACCCCTAAGTCAGTCCAACTCCACAACTCTGGATAAAACTCGCCATCTGATCTGACATCTACTGTTATGACTTCAATTTCTTATTATGAAAGTGAAATTAATACACTATAACACAATCATCTTACTTGAAGCAGTGTTTGGCAGACTTCTAACTTTAATGTCTTGTAGTTGAATCCTATTTAGTCCTAAATTTTTAATCAATTGCCAGCAAAAATTTTGCAGTAACTTCATTCTAAAGACTACACCCCACCTGATGAGATCATTAAAAATAGTCATAACTCAGCAAGTCTCTTGGAAGGTACAGCATGGGATAAAAAACACCAATCACTTATTTTGAGCCATTTTCCATTAAGCTAAAGCAAGTTTTCATGATGTATGCTGGTGCCTTGTTTACAATGCACATAAAAATTTGTTTCAGTGTTTTATTATATTTTTTGTCAATACTAAATTAAAGGATGAGATGGTTTTGCCTCATTAAAAAAAAAAAAATGTAAAATACCTATGCTGAAAAATAAAGAAAGAATTCTGCTGAAGTTATAGGACTTACAAAATGTTCTATTCCAGTAAAAATTAGGAAAATCGTGTGATAAAATAACCTTCAGTTTGAGAAGAACAGAAATATTGTGAAACATTTAATTGAGAATGTGGTTTTGTACTTTCTACGCTTTAAAAACAATAATACTTGAAGTACTAGTTTGAAAATAAAGTAATATTTTCTTCCAGTTTCATCTTTCAAACAATGCTTCTCTATTTGCATATTTTAAAAGCTTTCTGATTTTGACTTTATGAATTTTTGCACTATTTCATAATTTTTTCCTTTCTTACATCTTTTTTCTTTTTTATTTTCTTTGTTCAACAGAAGAAAATAGTTTGTATTATGTGGATTGTAATTGTAACAAATAAAAAGAATATTATTAGCATTGAAGCATAGCATTTACAAATCCTTCTATTTCTGAAATGTTCTTATTATTCATGTTTAAATTTCTGCATTTTTCTATCCTTTCAGCAAATGACTATGCATTTTTATTATGTTTGTAAAAAATCATTTCTATTACTGCTAAATGGGGAGATATTGTGCCAGTACGGAGGTGAGATTGTACTACATGATATGTATCAATACCAGTAAGTAAATGCTAGAATTATGGAAGGGGTAATTTTGACCCCAAGCAAATGTTTTCTGCTTAATGCTTTTCTGTATTTTTATATAAAGCTTAATCCTTCCGTGACTTTTCCTAAACAATCGTGTTGCATAATAGTATTAAGTATTCAATAAGATTGTATTTTTAGCCTACTTTCCTAGTAAAAGTCAGAAAAAGGAGAAAAAAGCATGAAAGAAGGTTTAATGCATCTTAAAAATATCGAGAAAAACAAAAAAAAGTCAAAAATAAATAAGATAATTAAATAAATATTGAAAAATTAAAAATTGGAAAGTAGGGTATTGAGATGGGGAAAAATGTCTGTCGGTCTGTCTGTCTGTCCCCCCCCCCCCAATAACTTTTGAATGAATAGTCCGATTCGAACAAACTTTTTTTTGTTCGAACGATCTCGGCGAGGACACCTCATTCCCATATTTCACTTTTTGATTTGAACTATTTTTTGTTCAATTTTGAACAGTTCAAAAAAACTTAACATTAGCGCCTACGGGGAAATTGAAGGCAATTCCGAACTGTGAGGCGAATTTGCTTCAAACAAGCTTTGTAGGAAAAAGATTTTGATGAAAAACTTGTGTATAAACTATCTTTTTGATTTGAACAATTTTCCGTTCAATTTTGAACAGTTCAAATCCCTTAACAATATTGCCTACGGGGAAACTGAAAGTCAATGTAGATTCCGTACTTGAAGGCGGATTTACTTCAAACAAATTTTGTTGGAAATAACTCTTGACGCCAAACTCCAGACTTCGACTCCGAGAATTTAGGGGCACTTGACTCCGACTCCTGTGCCCCACAATTAATCGGACTCCGACTCCCCGACTTTGACTCTGACTTCGTAGTTTTGGCAAAAATTTATACACGGTGGAAATGACTGACTCCGATTCTTAAATATTCGACTCCGACTCCTTTATCTCAAAATGAGATTGACTCCGACTCCGCAGCTATGGTTTTAACTGTGAAATAATTATTGTTGATATGACTTGTTTTTATTTTTACGCTAAAGTTTCAATTTAGGTACTCAGTTTTTGGCGAATAAACTCGGAGTCATTTATGTTTCTACATAAAGATATGCGCAGACGTTTTTTTTTTTGACAAAGAAAATTATTTCTTTAAGTTGACTTTTTTTTTTTTTTTTTGGTAAGTGCATTAATTTATTTAAAAAAATGTTTTTTTGGCAACAGGGGAAAAGAAACGATTTTTTTTTGATATGATGTATTTATTTTAATCAGCTGATTAATTTTAATTATTATTTTCTCGTTTTGAAAGCTGTTAAAGTTTTTTTTAATGGAAAAAAGTGTATTAGCTGCTTTGTTTAAAAGTTGCTGCTTTTTTTTTTTTTTTTCTTTTACGCATAAAATTTTTTTTAGATGAGTGGGGAATATTTTATTCCTAGAAATCAGCTTAAAGTATTTTAAAAATATGTTTGAAAAAATTTGCGATTTTAGCTATTTTTGAGAATATTGATCAGGTACTAGAAAGTAGTATGGGTATACGGGAAAGTAGGCTCATCTAGTTCTAGACAGAACTTCTTGTTTAAAAACCCAAACTAAGAATTCTACCTAAAAGTGTAGGCAGGTGTCATTTTGACCCTTTTTAGACAAAAAGAAATGAAAATAAATTTACTAATGTTCAAACAGAGCACCAATTCTAAAATGCCTTTTTCAACATAACATTGAAAGAAGTTGAAGCATTCACAATGTTTTTATACGTAAAAAGTAGCTTTAGTCGTTAGTTTCGGAAATGCAATTGAAACAGCGCTAGTTATTTTAAGGGTATTTTAAACTTTTAAAAAATAATTTATTATGCATTCATAAAACCTAGATGCTTTAAACAAACTGCATTTATTATAAAAATGCTTATTTTAATTTTTCTTTTTTTTTTTTGGAAATATATACCATTATGTGGAGAATTATGCAGATTTCTTGTTGGGTCAAAATTACCCCCGCCGTAATTCTAGTATTGAGCAATGCATAAGAAAAAGCAAAATGCAGCTTCTGTCAAACTTTTCATCAGTTGTATAAACAGTATCGTACATCTTATAGGTATTATGGGCTACAATCTAGTTGGCATAATCTAACTCCTGCTGTCTCAGTTAGCCTTTTTCATGGTAATTCCAATCATAAATTGTTTCTAAATCAGCCTGGTGATATTTATTTCTAAGAGTTGGTAATATAAGTAACAGTTGGTAATCTGGTCATCAGACCTTGTAAAAAGCAGTCTTTTTTTTTTTTCTTTTCCATTGCTAAGAAACCACAAGGCTACCATAGAAAAAAAATCTTCCAAATTTTTGTTCTTGTAAGATTCAAAAGGCTGATTTAGTTTTCTACTTGTCAAAAGCCAAACAATTTCTGTGAACTTCTCTTTGTATTCCATTATTTCCTTTTACTACATCAAGAAAAACTGTTCTTAGTCGTTTGGTAAGCTCACAAGATTAATTGCACTATTTTTTGGCAGAAATGTTGCCTCATGAACTAGAAGTAGTTTAGGAGGCAAAATAGGTGTATACAGAATTACCAAAGAAAGCAAAATTTTGCATTTTGGAAATAACTTCTTGATTTGAGCATTTGTCATATTTTCTCCGTTAAAAAATTTCTCAATTGATTTAATGAATCTAAAGCAAATTTTAATATGCATGATGAATTTTATTTTTGAAACTGCTTGTTTGCCTTTGAGAATGTGTTGACTTATAAGGGATAAAGTCAGTATTAATACAGCACAAAATTGGAAGAATATGGCTTATCTTAGACATGTTTTGAGTAACAAAGAACTTTTTTTTTCTCATGAAAAAAAAGAGCTGGTGGCAAAGAAACTTCTTGGGTGTGCGGGAAACTCAAAACTTTTTGTTTAGTGAAAAACGTTTTTTGTAATCCCAAAGCACTTTTTTAAAATATTCCTGCAATTTTATGCTTGAAGAATATTGACTTTCTCTTATATGTACTGCTCATAAATAGATGTTTATTTCTTATGTTGACTTTTCTAATTAGATGTTATTTTTTAGGGGTTCTTGGAAAGTCTTCCCAATCAAGAATTGAAAATTCTTCAAACTTGAAAGGTATTGATAAGTCCTCCATTAAAGTTACTGTTGAAAATGAGAAAGCTAAGCATCCGCAAAAAAAAGTCATTAAAAATGAAGATGGTGTGGTAAAAGTTAAAGTAGATAACTCAAAATCAGATTCCAAAGTCTCTCGAAACAGGCAGAGTCCTAAACGAATTGTGTCAAAGCGTTCAACAAGACGAAGTTCTCATTCACCATTGAGAAGGCTATCAGATAGTCCTCCCAGCAAGAGTTCACGTAGTCCTAGTTTCCTGTCTAAGAACTCAAGTCTGGAACGAAGACTATCAAGAAGTCCAGTAAGATATAAAAGTCCTTTACGACTGCCTTTTTTCAGACAACAGTCTAGAAGCCCCGTGAGGCATTCTTTCAGATCTTTGAGAAGTCCACACAAAAAAGGCACAAGGAGCCCTCACAGGAGACACTCGAGGAGTCCTCGAAGAAGAGTTTCTAGGAGTCCTCGTAGAAGACTTTCTAGAAGTCCTCGAAGAAGAACTTCTAGGAGTCCTCGTAGGAGACGATCCCGAACACCTCCTCGTCATTCAAGAAGTCCTATCAGAAGGCATTCAAGGAGTCCCAGGAGACATTCCAGGAGCCCTCATAGAAGACAGTCAAGTCCTCGTCGAAAGTTTTCCAGAAGTCCGCTCAGAATCTCTCCTAGAAGTCCTCCAAAACATCTATTTAAAGACTCTTCTTTACATAGGAAATCTAGGAGCCCACCTAGCATGCGTTCTAGGAGTCCTTTTTGGAATCTTTCTCAGAATCCAGTTCGTTCAAGGATCTCTACAAGCCCTAGCAGAAAATTTGATACAACTTATGATTCTAAAAGTTCAAGTAAAAAACATTTAGAAAACATTAGAGGCCCCAGTCCTATGCATGGAAAATATTCAGGTAGTTCACATAGTAAGAAGTACAGTGACAACAGTGCTGGAGCTTCGTCAAGTAAAGTTCGTCATAACTATAGTCCTCTGAATTTCAAGGGACAGTTATCTAAACATCGAGCTGGAAGTGACCTGGATCCAGTCAGTGACGAAGATGAATCAGTTTATTTCAACATTGCTGAAAAAAGAGCACTACCACAAGCTACTTCGCAAGCTATACTTCTCCAAGTTTTGCAAAAATTATCTATGCCCAACCTTAATCTTAATGATCCTCTCGTACAGAAGTATATTAAATTCGCAGCATCTCATCCCACTGAGCTAAACGAGATGATCTTGAGTCGAGATGCAGCTCCCTCCTTCCGTGAACCACAATTTAGGAATTTAATGCCAGAATCTAATACAACCTTTCCTCAGCATCATCCACCCAACCTTGCCCCTAGCCATTCAATGCACCCTTCAGCCGTACTGGCGGGTAGCAATATTCCATTCTTGAATAGCCCCATGCAGCCAACTTCTCAGCAGTCAGTTGAAGGCCCCCATTATTCTCCATTGAGCAATATAAATAAATCCTCCTTTGAGAATCCCCTCTCTGGAAGAGCATCGTTTCCTGGCTTTGGGCCCCCTGTAAATCAGTTTGACCCTCTATTTAGAGGCCGGGCACAAGTGCCTGCAGAAGTCATGTTCAGAGATTTAAAAGCCAAAGTAAACAAGTTGTTCGGACCCAAAAAGGATGAACCTGAACCTGAAAAACCTATGAAAACAATTCCTGATCAGGCTCCCGCAGTCTGGGCCGGCCCTCAAAATTTTTCTCCCAAAAATATTTTCCAACAGAAAGAAGGTACCCATTTCTCTGATGGTCCCCCCATCTCAGCTCATGAGCCCCAATTCTTTCCCAACCCGCCTCATGTCCCTCCTCCAGATGCGAAAGTGATGTTTTGTGAGGCACCTCGTGCACCAAATCGGTCTCTGTTTCCCGTGGTTGGCCAAGATTTCAATAGCAGCCAACCACGAGGAAAAGCAGTTGCAGATCGCAAGTATTCTCTCGCTCAACGTCTTGCTTCCATTCTTATCAAGGTTGGCATGATAGATGTTCCTGCTCCACTCTTGCAAGAGATGCTTATGAAGATTGGAGCATTCAGCTCTTGCCCTCCCCAGGATATTCCCGAAGGGGAGATTGTCAGCATCTTGAAGAAACTCGGTTATCTTAGTCATTGAGACTAAAGTTCTTTATGGGGCCGATTGTGATTCATCAGACTGAGAAAGTGCTGCTCACTGATGTAATGTAATTTTTATGAGCAGATTTTTTTTCCTTTTTTTGCGATAACTTATCTGACTTGTAATACAGTACTTTCTTGGGATAAAAAGAAGTGTGCCGGAGCCACTGCATGGTTTTTCCAGCGTCATCGACTGACTCATTCTTTTGTGATTTGTGCTGGATCATCATTACATGTGAGCAAACATCAGTGATCTTGTTATTTTTTCATGTTCCAGTGCACAATTTGGTTACCAGCTAAAACTACCGTTGAATGTTGTCAACTGAACCGATTCTCTTGTGGAGTGGACTGAGTGACCATTAAGTGCAAGCATGATTGCTCATCTGACTTATATGTACCAGTGCAAGATTTGTAATTAACTGCCACAATAATAATCTGGTGTCATCATCTGGAAAAAAATTTCTTGTAATGAACTCAATGACTAAGTCATCTTGTGATTTTATGTTTCAGTGCACAATCTGTATTTGTGTCATCTTGTGGACTCTTTATAATTTTGGTAATGTTGATATGTACAGACTGTAACATTTGTAATTTTATGAATTGTTTGTTGCATATTTCTCATAAGAAACTAATACCTAATAATCTTGCAATTAAAAGTATTGAACCAATATGACAGGTGATATGTGTCCATATATATATTGGTTATTTTATATGTTGGAAGTGAAAATTGTATCACAATGACTTATCAATAGACCTCTGGTGGCAATGCTTGGTCCTTGTGACACCCCCCCCCCCTCTTTGCTCAAATAAATCGATGGAAGTAAATGTTAATTTCTTGGGATATTTTCTCCAGAAATTATTAAATTTCATGTGTTAATTTCAGAGTTTTGACAAGCATTGTTTTTAAAATCAACTTTTATTAGACACAACTTTGGTGATCCAAATTTCGAATATTTTCATTAAATAATGTGCTGAACCTTAAAAGAAGAACATTTTAAGTCCAATTCATTTTTTACTGTTATATCTTGGTTTCTGAGGCATCAGCTTCAGAAAGCTACTTGTATCCTATTTAATTTGCGAAAACCTGTAGTATTTTCAAAAATATTTTTTCACATATAAAAGAAGTTTAAAAACCTTCGTGCTGAAAATAAATTGATAATAACAACCGAGTAATGAAGATCAAAATTGCAAATTCTTGCATACACATGTTTTTTATGAAGAACTCCTATTTCCATCTATAAGCTCAAATCTTCTAGATTGAAACACTTCTTAAAAATCTCAAAATATAACAAAGCTATAGTTTTCTATTTTTGTGCTTTCAATGTTACTATTAATCTTTTGTATTGATGCTTTTTCTTTTAAAATATGATCAAAAAATGTTTGAGATACAGGAGCAAAAAAAGAAAATTTCCTTAGTGACTACCATTAAAAGCTACAATATTTTCATGAGTTCATTTCCCCATCTTATTCTCTCTCTCTCTCGGTTTTTTTTTTTTTTTTTTTTTTTTTTTGGCACTATGTAAGGCTGCTAAATGCTGCAATACAATACTGTAAAAAGAAATTCTCTTTTAAAGTGCAATGTTTTACATATTGAATGGGATAAAAAGAATAGAGTGTCAGCGTAGTTCAAATATTGCAATTCATTTAGCCAAATCCAACTAATTCTGAAACTAGGATAGTATGAGTTTTAATAGTAACATCAAAAAATGTTGCTATTACAAAATTCCCTCTAGAGGCGCTGTTAATCAAAGTGGTAGCTCTTCCATGAAGGAAGAAGTTAGCCTTAAATTCATTGCGATGCAAGTTCATCGTCCCATACAGTCTAGTTCTGTCAAATTGATCCGGATTCTCTTTGAAAACCTCTATTTGATTTTTTTTAAAAGTAAATTGCCTATTAAGCAGTTTCATTGTTAATGACTTAATACATGATGTACAGCTCATAATTATTGCAACATTGCTGGTTCAAAATCAAAATTTTATAGTCAAATTTGTAGCTTGACTGTTATACTGAGTGTATGTTTGTGTGTGCGCATGCGCTTGTGTATAATTAAGAAATGAAATTTTGAAAATTGTTTTGATAAATGTCCAGATTTACTTCAAGTAGACAGTATTAGATTAAATCAAGTTTGGAATGTTTGTTTATGGTTTTGTAAAAAGGTAAAGAAAAAAAAGCCTAATATTTCAAAGTGTTTTCTATTACATGTAATCTAAGTATTCATTAGAAAACCTCCTAAGGATTAAATTTTCAAGTGAAGATAAATTTTTCAACTGAAATAGAGACATTTTTTGCTATTGGCGGAAGCTAATGACGAATGTGAAAAGTAAGTGTTTGCTGGATGGACTTTTCAAGGTTTTCAATTCTTTGAAATGAGTGGATCTTCAATCCTGTCTGCCTTAGAAAAAAAGCTTTTCAAATGTTGATGAACTTGAGTGAAATACAGTCATTTGCTAGAGCTCAAGATAAATCATTGGAAAAGAATTTGGACTCTTATAAATGAAAATTTTTAGTTGAAAGGCACTTTCTAAAATGACAGACTTTCGTTGTTGTTCTTTTTTTTTTCTTTTATGTCTATGTAAAATGAAAAAAAAAAAATCTGTATGATTTTTAGAATTATTTGTATGTTTATTTAGAAATAAAATGCAATTTAAATACTTAAGTAATTGTTAACATGATTAGTTAACATTTTTAGAGAAGAAAGAGATATAGACAAATCTTAAATAGTAGTTATGGGTAAACATAGGTTCAAATACATTTGCTAAGCATAAATTTTCCAGTTTCTTGGGTTAAGTGCGTCCTCAATGTTGCATTTTTTGCCCTTTTTTTTCATTTTTCAAAAAAATTAAATGTAAAAAATTTATTAATCAAAACAAAATATAATCAAGCTTACTCCTACAACTGTATTTCATCAAAACAATAGCATCATTGCATAAAACATTCACATGAAAAAGATTATTTGCACTCTTTTTTGCAAGTGATGGAGATATTTTTTCCTCAACTATACCAAATCTTGTAACTAAAATTTGTAGGTATAAAAGCTTTTTCCGGCAATAAATCACATCAAAGATATGCAGTGCTTTCTAAGAGTAGTAGCTTAGTATTTTAAGTGCCATCTAACTTGACCCAAAAATGTTATGTAGCAGAATGTATAGTTGATTATTGTAGAAATGACGGAAGCATACATGTGGCGTACACTCATTAATAATTAGTTTTATTTTCCAAAGTACAAAAATAAAATACATTTGTTGAATCGTACTCATTTTAAAATAAATTTTGATTCAGATATTTTGTGGGATCCATCCCAGTACATGTGCAGAAGAAAGCAAACTGCGAAATGAAATCAATTCATTGCATAAGGAAAATGTTCCTGGCCAAACAATTTTTGCTACGTAATCTCATAACTCAAAGAAAAGAAAAAGAACGAAGTGATATATGAACATAAAATTCCAGTCTTTACTTGCAACAAAGTTTTGAAAAATGCCTACGAGTACAATTCAGTTGGTAACAAGCAATAGAATTTTTGTGATGATTTGCAGTTCAATTTAAGTGTTTCTAATCAAACTTTTCTAAAGGTTTCGTATTAAGCTAGAGTTTTTTTCCTCTTTGTATTTACACGAAGCAGTTTGAAAATAGTAAAACAAATTTCCAATACTGTATTTCTCTTAATTTTTTATTATTTTTTTTTAAGTTTTTATTATTTTGCATAAAAGTATATATACTGTTGGTAAACATTTACCGTGAATCAATTCGCAACTCCAGAGCTCGAATACACTACCTTGCGGATATTTACAAAACTGCCGAAAAAACTAAAACATTGCGTTCCACGTGTTCATTTTGGGCAAAACAAACAGTTTGTTATGTGTTTTTTTTTTATTTGCGTAATTCATCATTTGGAACCATCATTTGCAACAGCGTAACATCAAAAATATTTGATATAAACTGTGTACACATTTTATTTTTCTTGTTCTGAGTGAATATGTATAAATATCAGTTTTTCAATTCGATAAAAAAAGCGGACATAACAACATTGACTGGACACTAGGACCTTGCTGAAAAATTACTCTTTTCCTTAACCTAATTCCACATAAATGATTTAAATAACCTTTCTTACTACAGCATCCAACTGAAATGGACAGTATGCAAATAAATTTTCTGGAAAATATTTATCGTAGAACAGATTGAAAAATCCAGAAAGAACGTTAAGAATTTGAACAATAAAAAATAAAAGTTTGGAATTTTTATCGCTAAAATATCGCGCCAACTTAACTTTATTGCTCTGCAAAAGCTGTCATTATCGGTGGAAGAGTTTCGCCAAAAATCTGTTTATATTGTTATGGTTTTAAAATTGTGTGAAAGAATAATGTATCTTGTCAAGATTTCGCATATCAGTTAAATCATTTCCATGACGAATGAATTAAATGCATGATGATTTCTTTTGATATCCAATCATATAGTCATAGAAATATATTATCTAGTGTTAAATGTTACTCTTGACAGTCTGTCACTTATGTGCACTATGTGACAAAAATGTCAACAAATGCCAGAAACGTCACAAAAATGTCAACAAATGCCGGAAATGTCATGAAACTGGACATAATATGTACTAATGTATAGAAAAAACGGTACAAAATGAAAATGCTGTTCGAAGCGAACCAAAAATTTATGAATTCCGAATTCAACATCGTGAAAATGGCTGCTTCAGAACAACTTATTGTGTGTTCTGCATTAATCTTTTACTTTCGTAATACTTTTTGATTTCTAATCTCTTTCTACATGGGTCAGAATAACCAAAAGACTTTGAAAAATCTTTTCAAATGAATAAAAAACAAAAAATCGTGCATGCGAACAAAAATTTCTCTCATTTCGTAAGTTTAGAAGCAATTTATACGTTACATCGTGCGTTTGTTTTAGTTTTTTCATCCGCCATTAGACAGTGACTTCAGCGCCCTCTATAGCTCGTTGGAGTTGTGAATAAACAACCCTAGTGCTGACTTCCTGGAATACCATCCTTAAAATTTAGAATAGGGGTGTACCATCTGCAGCTCCGCGCCGTCCCTATATGCAAGGTCGTGCGGCGCACGACTGCGCCAAAGTCAAAAAGGCGCCAAGCTCTACCGATCAAAAATGTTCCATAGGGGAAAAAAATCTCCAACCGAAATAAAAAAGTGAACTTTTCATTATATAAATGGTGGCGGTGAAATTATACTGCTCATTGAAACAAGTAATCTGTTTCGCTGCCTATCTTAAAGGGAAAATTATTGCCTTGTTGTGTCGAAAAATGCAATTCCGAAGCGCAAGCTTTTACACTGAAAACACTTGACTCTTATTTAACTAATGCATAAATTAGCAGTTTTCTTCCTAATGTGCAGCCATGACTGCTTTTTCGGTGGTGGTGTCTCTGGGTGAGCATACAAGGTGGCGTGGCGCAACCAATTTGCTACTCCCCATTTTGGTTACTGAACTCGAAATAACTTTGTGATTTGAAGTAAAAATGTATACTGTATTCCATAGTTAAGTATTTGCAATGTACCTATTTTCGGGTACATACGAAAAAGGAGAGAGAAAATTTTCATATGTTTATTATAATGTATTCTTCAAATTAGGTTTTTTTTAAATAAAAATTGTAAAGAGGACCACCACCATCTTGAGTTACATTTGGTATGTATTATTAGTTCATATTTTTTACTTTAATGGTTTAAGATGCATAATAAGTACGTAGTGTCAATAAAGGGTAGGGTTGCGCCTTGCACAGAAACAACACGGGATACTTGAAAGTGATTAAATGCTTATGAAAATCTTTTGTGAGTAGTATTAGTCAATTAAGGTTTTAACTTCCTGTATTTTCCTCATGAAATGTTTTATCATATTCTTAATCATTTAAATAGGAAAATGTTGAAACATTTCATTTTTAATGTTAAGATCTTCACATTTCAGCTTATAAAATGTGTGTGGGGGGGGGGGGGAATTGTAGTTCTTTTTAAAATAAATCTTTTAATTAAAAATTTCCATTTTGTAGATTATTTGTCAGCTAAATTACGCTCCAACAACATTTCTCTTTGTTTCATTTCCTCCTTTTTTATCCTTTTTATTGAGGAGAACCACTTAACAACATTGAAGATAGTCTTAGATTGCGTTTTTGAAGCTTCTATTTCAAAAAATTGCCGAGACCCTATCGTTACAAGAAAATAGTCAACAATTGCGTGGATAAGTCTTTAATTACAAAAAATGTACGGAGAGGGACGTCCCAAGCCCTGTTATATCACCAAAGAACGACGAAATTTGAGCTCTTAAAATTGCAATTTCAGAAAAAGTGAAAGGGAGAACCTCTGATCCTTTCTTCATAATACCATTACAATCTTCGTTTTGAGGATTTTAATTTAGAAACATTGGGAGGAGACGCTCAATCGATCAGAAACTCTCCGAGTCCTATTATTTTCCCTAATGCAGGGGTCGAAGTAGTCCTATATATCCTATATTTTCAAAAAAGCCTCAAAATCGTCCTATATTTTTCAAAAATGTCGTATATTTCCTATATTCCCGTTTTATACCATATATATCTTTTAAAAAGAACTGTAAATAAACTTTCTGACATCGGATTTTTCGCTGAAAGTACGTGCCCAAACAAATTTCAAATTAAAAAACTCAAATGACTAAATTCTGCAACAGGCAGCTACAGCAATGTGACGTCACTCTGTAGTGGGTGGAGTTTCGAGAACTAGTGCTGGTTTAGTTTAGTATAGTATGGTATAGTTGGTTTTAGAATTTTGCATTTGGGAGGGGGGGGGCAACAACCGTTTGTTTTGTTTTCTATTTTTGTTTTTGTTGGTATATTTTTGTGCTGGGTGCATTTTCTGATCGGAATGTTCTAATTTTCTTTTTGTGGAATTTTGAGATCGTGGAATGGTTAGTTCCTTACGATGTTAAAACGTAGTTTGTTGTAATAAATGGAATTATAATGCCGAAACCGCATTGCTTAACAACATTTCGTGTGGAGTTGTTGAACCAGGAGGACATTAATTCTTCAAATTTTGGTGCATGGTGCACTAAAGGAAAAGATGATTTTACCGTTTTTTGCCATTTTTGCAACTTTTCAGTGCCCATAAACAATAGTGGATTTTCGCAATTGAGGCAGCATGCTAAAACATTCAAGCATAAAGAAAACTCTGAAAAACGTCAGAAGGATCCTTCCCGAGCTCTGTTTGTTCTTAATACAAAGGGTGGGGTGGTGGTAAAGGGTTCAGTTTAGATATAAAATCTAAGAGCAGTGGAATTAGTACTTGGGTCATGAGTGAGGACGAAAAAATAAAAATTATCTTTGTTCAAATTTTGGTTAGTTATTTAGTCTGTAAAGTACACTTTTTTCAAAAATTATTCTTCCAACTACAGGAAAGTCATTATAGATGTAAGGTATTTTGTTTGAAGTTTTTTTAAAACAAAATCATTGATAAAAATAGCTGAATAATATATGATATGTATTATTTCTTTTTTCATAGCAAAAATATTCATATAATGTGTCCTATATTTTTTTTAAAAATGTCCTATATGTGACAAGTCGGTCACTTCTACCCCTGCTAATGGCAACAAGTATAGTTTATAATCACGTTTTTAAGACATAAATTTCGGAAAATATTAGAGAGATTCCCGGAACTCTCTTTTTCTCCCTCTTACATCTCCAAAGATCGAATAAAATTGGATGTTTAAGCTGATGAAGAATTGAAGCTAAGTTCATATGGAAAAAAAATTGTTTTCCCCCCTCCCTTAAAACTGATTTCTGATTGCGTCACTATTTTGTAACTCTTAACCAAGTCAATCGGTTCATTTAGTATTAGATGTCTTCAGCATGTAATATACATATGCATAAATTTGCTTTCAATGCTATTTTTTTAAAAAAATGTATTTAAGTGTACATTTTAAGAAAGAAAAAAATGTTTGCACTTTGTTTTTTTTTAATAAACTAAATGTCAGTTATTTTTTACCACATTATATTTGTCTGCAAAACCTCACTCCATGTGTTAACCATATTTTCCTCGAACACCACTGCATGAAGGCGCTCAAAAGACATTTTCACAACGGCGCCGATCAGGCTTGGCGCGGCTCTGACCATGTGTATAATCTAGGAAACGGGAAAGAGGAGATATTGAGTCATTGCTGAATTTGGATTTTTCTTGATAAATGTATTCAACTTCGGATATGTTTTTGCCATTTGAACACTTACTAGTGTTGACAGATCATCACATTACACTAAAGCAACAACGAAAAATTTTTCATCTAACTGTTCTTTTCGTCCCGACTTCGGATATTTTTTAACATACAACTCAGACTCCCACTCCTTCACTCCAAAATCTGTCCAACTCCGTAAGCTCCGACAGAGCTGCGAACTTTGAGGGAAAATGACCGACTCTGACTCTTGGAACTTTAAACTTTTGACTGCCAAGTCATGTACCCCAAAATCAGTCTGCCTCTGACTACGCAGCCTGTGTATGAGTATGTTGTCTTAAAAAAAGTTAAGCGATAAGTCGAACATAATGAAACTTTTTGCAACTGTCACATATTGCAATCGTAGCACATTGTTAAAAAAGTTGCTCTGTTTAATACATTTTTAATTTTACCTGTTCTTAAAACGTTGGTTTATTTATCTGTTCAAAATCTGTTATCTGATCAAAACTAGTAAAATATGCTTTAGTTTGGTGGGAACGCCGCAGAAGTACATTTATAATGACTGAAGAACAATCAAACATTTTTAACATGCAATTTTGCTGGCATGTCTACGAATGCGCCAAATTGTCAGACAAAATTTACTGAATCAGGACATTTTTCGGGAGGTCACAATGCCTCTAGTGACCTCCCATCGGGGTGTCGCGGGAAGAATACCGCTGCTGTACAATATGAAGATTGCATAGAACATGTAGGGTGGCTACTGAACCTGGAAATAAGGAAAAAGTCAAAATTTTATTGATAAAAAAAAAAAGACCAAATGAAGAAGATTTTTTTTTT
Source organism: Uloborus diversus (assembly GCF_026930045.1). Taxonomy (NCBI): domain Eukaryota; kingdom Metazoa; phylum Arthropoda; class Arachnida; order Araneae; family Uloboridae; genus Uloborus; species Uloborus diversus. The sequence continues at coordinate 129,007,438 of NC_072731.1, read as the reverse complement.
TTTTTTTGCAAAATTAAGTATACCTTAATACCCTTTGCATTATTCTCGATTAGCTGTTGAAGAAAGCTAATGAGGTGCGATCCATACACTACAGCATATTAGTGCATCTTTTGGAACTTCCGAAAAGCAGACTGGCCTGGGTTTACCCAAGAACTTGAGAACCTATGCTCTGACAAGTTACCCAGGTCCTGGAAAAGCTGCTGTAATTGTTCCCATCCTAAAACCTGCGAAATCTTCAAGTAACTACGCAAATTACAGACCTATCTCGCTCACACATGCATTCTAGATTGATGAATTGGATCACTGAGAACAATACTTTGCACTCATACCAGACCGCGTATAGAGCCAATCACAGTACCGTCGATCAGCTTTTCTATCTTTGCCAATCGATTATTGGTGGCTCCAGAACAAACCCCATAAGAAAACTACCATTGTTCTTCTTGATCTCTCGGCTGCTTTCGACAGAGTCTGGAGGCAGAAACTGATCAACATCCTACACGAAACAGGCATTACTTCAAATGCTCTAATCTAGATCAATGATTTTCTCAGGAAAAGAAGCTTTAAAGTCAGGGTTAATGGCGATTTCTCCACCATTCACCATACCTGCAGGGCTGGAGTTCCTAAAGCTAAAAGTACTTTTCTGTGTCAAATCGAAAAAACTTGCGCCCAAAAATTTGGTTTTGCATTTAATATAATATTGCAGTTCCTTCCGTATATTTGGCAGTTTCTGCAGAATAGCAAAAAGTTGAGGCATTCGCAGTTGTTTTTTTACGATTTTTCGAGTTAGTAATGATTTTTTACGCAATTTAAAATCCGATTGCATTTGTTATTGCGAGATTGTTTTAATTTACTGTGTGATTCTGCCACTTTAAAGTCAATAGTTCTGTGTTGACCATTATTTTCAACCGTCCTTCTAATTTTTTTTCTGTAAGAAAGGACTTGTAAGTTCGTCTCTTTGCCACTCCCACTCGAAAATGTCAATCCACTTGCATCCAAATTGATTTATGCCAATGCCATCTGCAAAAATTAATATTTTTTGCCAGTCTTTACCTGGGGGGGGAGGAATTTTTGAAGATTAAATTGATTTTTTATTTTGATTGGAAATATTTAAGATGGCAATAGGAAGGCAAACATCTGGGAACTTTTATGCTCTGGTAATGAGTATGCAAACATTGCAAGTTTCTCAAATTCGGGCATTTTTTCCATGTTTTTAGCCTTTCTTAAAATTTTTTCAATCATGTAAATTATTTGAATTATTAAATGCACCCCCATTATCTAGTTCAAAATACAGTTTATTGCAAACGTTAACTTTTTTAAACATTTTATTTGTTATTATTTATTTACTTATTTTTTTCTAAATTTTCATTTTCTTTTTTTTTCATATTATTTTAAAATTCTTTTTCTTATGACTTCATTTGACAAAATCAAATCTTTTCATTGTAATGTCATCATTAATTGTTTATTAAATGATTAAATATAAAAAAATTAAAAGGTTTCAATAGTACCTTTTTTGAACCTTCAGATTCGTTAATTAAGTAGTTAAGTATAACAAATATAACTACATAACAAGGTCAAATAAGTAAATAACTTGCACATATCAATCAAAAAAAATATACATTAATTAATAGCTCTTTAAAACCCGTGTACTTTGTCGAGGTAAAGTTTTTTAACCATTCTTCCTTTTTTGAGCAATCACGAATGCTTATTGTTCTCATTTGACCGTTTTTGGTGTCCGTGCCTTTTTCAACTTGGACCAAAAGCCTCTGCAGCACCACCGTCCACCGTCCTCTGCTGGTGGCGCGGCGCGGCTGCTCCGGTTTTGAGCTATCCGATCTCCTGGTCGGAGGCGTCCATGTCCTACACACACGCACGTTCACACACATACACACACACGACTTCACACACATATACTCACACACGCCTACGTGCATACACAAAGGTCTACGCACACAAACAACTATGCACACGTAACCGCCCAGGAGGAGAGGCAGGCTTGGGGGGGGGGGGGGGGACAGGAGCCGTTTCTAGAAACAATAACTCCAATGAGTAGCGTCCTATCTCAGTTCGTGATTGCGAAAAACATAATTTGGATTCAAAATTTCAGAATTCAAATTAATTTTCTTTCTTTTTTTTTTTCTTTTCTTTTAGCCTTTTTGAAAATGTTTTGGATTTTATGTATATATGTCTGACGCAGTTATAGCTGTATATAAACTACAAAAGCAAACAAATTTAAAAAATAGGTAAAAGAGCTATTAATAACTTAAATGTTCATTAAAGTATAGCAATGTATTATATAAGTAAATGTGTGTTAGCTAAATTTTAATCAGAAAAAGTGTAAGAACAGGACATGACTTAGTCAGTTGAGAAAAATATTAGACAAATGAAGTAATAAAAAGTGAGATTGGAAGAGCTTCAATTAGTAGTTGGAACTATGGTGTTTTTCTACCTCCTTTTTAGATTATTATTATTATTTTATCATATTTAATTATTTTATCACACATGTTTTGTGTATGAGACATAAGTTGCTCCAAATTGATGCAAAACTTTAGTTTTTACTGCTGCAATCTGCATCAAATTTAATTTTACTGCTCCATACTGCTCAAAGTTTACCGTTTTACTACTCCAAGCTGTTCCAAATTTACAATTTTCCTGCTCACAAGAGGGCTTCAAGAGCGAGTTTTGGTCGGCGCATCCTTGGACTAATTTTAATAAAAGCTTTAAAATTATTACTTCTTCACGTTTTTAATTTAATTGCTAAAATTAATGTTAAATCAAAATCAACTTTACTTTTTGCCATCGTATTGTTTACTGTCGCCGCATGTTACGCAAAGGGTTTTTTATTTCTTCAGACTTGCAAAATTCTTTTATTTTTCTTTTCTTTATGTTTTCTTTTCAGCCTACTTTCCCAGTAAAGGTCAAAGAAAGAAGAAAAAAGCATGAAAGAAGGCTTAATGCATCTTGAAAATATCGCAAAAAAAAAAAAAAAAGTTAAAAATAAAAATAATTAAATAAAAAAGTTAAAATTTGAATTTTTGACATCTTGAATTCAAATTGTTTTTCGCAATCACGAGCGCTTGTGCGTATGTAGGCGCGCGTTTGTGTGTGTAGGCATTCGTGTGTGTGTACGCGCGCGTGTGTGCAGGCGTTCATGTGTGTAGGCGCGCGCGCGTGTGTGTGTGTACGCGCGTATGTGTAGGATATCGACGCAACCTGGAGACGTTGCTCGCTAAGAGCAGCATCGGGAGGGACCGGTCGATGGTGGTGCTGCAGAGGAAGGCGGGGGGGGGGGGGGGGTATAAAAAGCGCGGACGCCATTCAACAAACAAATGATAACAATAAGCAATTCGTGATTGCTAAATAAATATCGAATAATTAAAAACTGGAAAGTAGGGTATTGAAGATGGGAAAAAATATCTGTCTGTCTGTTCCCCCTAATAACTTTTGAGTGAATCTCCGATTCGAACTAATTTTTTTTTTTGTTCGAAAGATCTCGGCGAGGACACATCATTTCTATACGTCACTTTTTGATTTCTAACTATTTTTCGTTCAATTTTTAACAGTTAAAAAAAAACTTAGATTAGCGCCTACGGGGAAATTTGAGGCAATTCCGAACTTAGAGGCGAATTTGTTTCTAACAAATTGCATAGGAAAAAGCTTTTGATGAAAAACATGTGTATAAAATATCTTTTTGTTTTGAACAATTTTCCGTTCAATTTTGAACAGTTCAAATCCCTTAACATTAGCGCCTACGGGGAAACTGAAAGTCAATGTAGATTCCGCACTTAAAGGCGGATTTACTTCCAACAAATTTTGTTGGAAATAGCTCTTGACTGCAAACTCCCGACTCCGACTCCGAGAATGGGGCACCTGACTCCGACTCATGTGCCCGACAATTAGTCGGCCTCTGACTCCCCGACTTCTACTCTGACTTCGTAGCTTTGGCGAAAATTTTTACACGAAGGAAAAATGACTCACTCCGATTCTTGGATATTCGACTCCGACTCCTTTATTTCAAAATAAGTCCGACTCCACAAGCATTGGCAGAGTGGCGGTCTCTGAGGGAAATGGCCGATTCGAACTCCGAGTCTTGGAACTAAATACCTTCGACTCACGAATCTGACTCTTTTATCCCAAATTAGATTGACTCTGAATCCGACTCCGCAGCCATGGTTTTAACTGTGAAATAATTATTATTAATGTGACCTTTTTTTTTCACTCTCAAATTTTAATTTATATACAGTGGCTCCCAAAAGTGTTCGTACACCTTGAAATTTTGTAGTAAAATAAAAATAACGCAAAACTGAATTCGAATATGAAGTCCAATTTTTTTTCACACCATTCCTATGCCATTCTGAATAAAACCCAGTAGTTTTTTCAAAATATTAACAAATTTTATTTTTGAAATTTGTCAAAAAACGAAGAGACAGAGAAATAATACGCCACAATAGTTATCGTACACTCAAATATTTTCGAATAATTCATGATTAAAATTATCATATGTGGTTTTTTTATTATTTTTGCATTGAACTGAAACTGTAAAGTCATTTGCCTTTAATTTTTTGTATATTTATTCCCTAATATTCTGCTTATTATTTTTAAATGGCAAGGTATGCGTAGAAAACAACAAACACGATTTGAAATTTGATTTTTTTTTGCACTTACAGAAGCCATAAATTGGTTTGAAATGTTTCTAAATTAGTTAATTTATACCATTCTGTAGTGAAGTGCTTGATAAAATGCTATAAAGACAAGAATCGGATCGAAAACAAGTTAAGAAAAGGTCAACTTTTAAAGTTAGCAGTGCGTGATCGGAGGTTTACAGTTAAAAAAATTATGAGAAATACACATTTGAGTGCTGAAACAGTTTCTGCAGAATTGAATAAAACAATTTACGTTTCATTTTCACTTAAAATTATTTGCCAAGTTCTCTGATTAGCTGGATTAAATAGGACCTCTTCCCGCAGAAATTTTCTTGTTCGTGCGAAAAACAGTAAGCTTACGCTTTCCGTTGTAATATCAATGATAAATTAAACTCAAAACGTTTTGGAACAATGACTTATTCATAGTTAAAAATAAATTCAACATTTTGGATTTTAATTGTTGTATAATTGTAAATAGAAGAAAAAATGAGGAATTTAATCTTAAGAACTTAGTTTGATCATTTAATCAGGACGGTGAAGGTGTTCTAGTGTTAGGGTGCATTACAGCATCAGGACTTGGAAATTCGGAATTTTTTGATGAAATAATGAATCATGCTGTTCATTTAAATATTTAAAAAAAACAATTTCAAACTCTTAGCCCAAAATTAGGTCATCGGAAACAACTTTGTTTTTTTATCAAGGTAACGATAAGAAGCACACGTTAGCGTTTGGTGCCTCAAAAATTGTCCTTAAGCTTAGAAATATGTCCTCAATCGCTAGATTCAAACTTAATGGAACATATTTAAAGACATATGGTCGCTAGATTACGAAAATACACCATTAAAACGAAAAGCGAACTAGAAACAGTAAGACTCGAGGTGCGGCTGAACACTTACTCAGAAATAGCACAAAAAAAGAAAGATCAATGAAATCTATTCCCAGACGTTTAAAAGCTGTTGATGATACTGCATGATATTCTACTAAATAATAACTTTGTAAAAAAATTAGATTGTTTACTAATTTTTTCAAATGTTTGACATTTTTTTCAAAGTGTACGAAGACTTTTGTGAGATAAAATTTCCGGCAATTTTTGGTTTTTTATTTTTAACTAATTATATTTTAATGTTTTATTAAAAATTTTCATGTAGTTTTGTTAAAAATAGATCATAGATCTTATAATAAAATACCTATTCCGAAATTATAATTTTATCCAATCGATAATGGCCTAGTTCATTGAAAATCGTAGGTGTATGAACACTTTTGGGAGCCACTGTATTCAGTTTTCGGCGGAAAAACTCGAAGTCCTTTATGTTTCTACATAAATGTATGCGCAGACGATCTTTTTTTTTTTCTTTGTTTTACAATGAAAATTATTTCTTTAAGTTGACATATTTTATTGTTTTTATTTATTTTGGAAAGTACATTTATTCAATAAAAATTTTTTTTTTTGGCAACAGGGGTAAAACAAACGAATTTTTTGAGCAGTCACAATTGCTTATTGTTCTCATTTGACGTTTTTTGATGTTGTGGTTATTTTTTCAGCTTGGACCAGGGGCCTCAGCAGCACCACCGCCCGCCGTCCTCCAGGCGTGGCTGTCTCCCGGTCCTGAGTTATCCGCTTCTCCTGGTCGGAGGCGTCCATGTCCTACAGACACGCACGCTCACACACATACACTACGCACACGCCTACGTGCATACACACAGGTCTACGCACACACTCAAGCCTACACACACACACACACAACTATGCACACGTAATCGCCCAGAAGGAGGGGCAGGCTTGGGGGGACAGGAGCCGTTTCTAGAAAGAATAACTCCAATGAGTAGCGTCCTATCTCAGTTCGTGATTGCGAAAAACATAATTTGGATTCAAAATTTCAAAGTTAAAATATTTTTTTTTTGATATGATGTATTTGTTTTAATGAGCTTATTAATTTTAATTATTATTTTTTCTTTTTGAAAGCGGTTAAAGAATTTTTTAATAGAAAAAATTGTATTAGCTGCTTTGTTTAAAAGGTGCTGCTATTTTATTTGTTCGTTTATTTATTTATTTAATTTATTTATTGATTTTGTTTTCGCATCTAATTTTTCAGATGAGTGAGGGATATTTTATTCCAAGAAATCAGCATAAATTATTAAAAAAATTATGTTTGAAACAATTTGCGATTTTAGCTATTTTTGAGAATATTGATTCGCAACTCCAACAAACTATAGGGGGCACTGCAGCCACCGTCTAATGGCGGATGAAAAAGGTAAAACAAACGTACGCCATAGCGTAAAAAATGCTCATAAGCCTAGTAAATTTTGTTCGTATGCATGATTTTTTCGCTTTATTCTTTTCAAATTAATTGTCAAAGTCTTGTGGATATTCTGGCCCACGTAGAAAGAAGTGCGAATTCAAGAAGCATTACTAAACGTCAAAAATTAATGCAAATTACATAGTTCGTAGTTCTAAGCAGCCATTTCCACGATGTTGAATTCGATATTTATCAATTCTTGATGAAACTACATCTTCATTCTGGCCATAAAAACATTAAAAATATTTCATGTAGCCAAACCTTTGTTTACCAGTGTTATCAAAAGAGGAAGATGATACTTCTTTGTCTTGTTTGGCTAGCGCTAATTGTTTTACATTTGAAGCTGAGTACCAGGAAACCTTCGCCCCGGGCGGCATATAAGCTACCTTTACTCCTGTTCGGTCATAGGAAAATTTCAGACTCTCTCATTGGCTTATTTGAGTGTCAATCAAAGCTTCAAAGACGCCATTGTAATGTTGCTAGTCGTCTTTCGCACTGTGTTTCTTGTTTGTAATCTGTTAAATTTGAATAAGCATTTGCAAATGATACTTTTAATTGAATGTTGCTGGCAAAAACAGCATTATTACTTCTAGTCAATTTCATTCTTTGAAAAACAAATGAAAGTGCCTTTGAGCAACTATGCTTTGAAATAAAAATAGGTGACGCCATCTTTGGGCAAAAAATGCATGTTTTACGACATTGTTTTGATTTAAATTGAAGTTATTTTAAAAATAATTCTCATGGTAAATTATTTTGTAGATGTAAAAGAGCGAATTCTGCAATTTTTCATATTCTTAATGATATTTAATGCAATTTAAACAGCTCTTCTTAAAGAAATGATTACCATTCAACTTAATAATAAATACTTCTAGTGAATAATTTAATACATAATAATTTCTAATATAATTTTCTCTTGTGCCAATTTATTTCTAGCTAATTTCTATTGAATATGAGTTAGCATTCAAGAATAAAACTTCCAATTGAATTTTGAGTGAGTCTGGCAAACATATCCTTCTTGTTTCCTTCTAATTTCATAACTCATAAAATAAAATAATGGTATGCTTTTTTAAAAAAAACCTGTAAAATATATAATTAAACGAATAAATAGCATTATCTTTAAGCAAAAAATGTCGCTTTTGAATAAGGAGCTATTGGAGTTTAATTTAACTCATTTGTCAACTAATTCTCAATGTAAGTTTTTTTTTAAGTAAACAACAAATTTTTTATCTTTTAATATTCATAATATTTAAAGTTATGTAAAAAGGAATAGGTAATTTAAGCTCTTGAATGAAATAATTGAAAATAACATTAAAAAGCAATGTTTCATAATGTAAAATTATATATATGTTATTTCAAGTCAAACTTTCAGAAATCGCACCGTTTGTTACCTGAAATTCATTCATTATTAATTAAAAAAATTATCACACACAGTTGATGAGGCAATTCAAGAGAATTTCATGCAGTTTCATTATCTATTTAACTTAAATACATTTGGGGGAAAAAAAGTTTCACAAAATTCTAAAACTTGAAAACTCAACCATTTTTGAGACGATTTTGAAATTAATATATGACTTTTAATGTATTGTAATAAAAAATACGGCGAAATTTTTTAGACTGGCCCATGAAGAGAACTGCAGCTGTTAAATATTTTCAGCAAAATTAGCAAAAAAGTTTTCTTTATTTTTTTGCTGTACTGCTGATAAGACCTTCGTGGTTTCATGAATAGTTCTGAAACAATTTGAAAGTAATCATTCAAATACATTAAATATCATACATTCATTGAAAATTTTTTTTAAGTAGTATTTAAAAAAATTGAATTTAATGAAGGTGGATGCCTTTTTTTTTTAAATACAGATATCTCTATTGTTTAAGCATTTTATAAAGAGTACACATCGACTATTTAATTCAGGATTATGAATTTAACCAGTGAAGACACACATAAAGCGATCCAACCAATGAACGATAAGATAAACAATATATAGACAAAAATAAGGATTAACATAAAAAAATGGACAGCCTCTTAGAGAGCTTTATAAAGCTTTTGACCAATAACGATATGATATTTTGTTCAGCTGAATTTATCCAATAATAGTGCGCGAACAGCTGATTCTTTTAAACATAATCTTTGAAGTAAAGGATTAGTTTTTTTTTTTTTTTTTTGTAAAGAAGGAAATTCTTCCAAAACAAAAAGGAACTTTTTCCAGATGCACTCACTACTCAATTAAAGGTCTTATTCTTGAATGCTAACTCATATTCAATAGAAAGTAGCTAAATTGGCACAAGAGAAAATTATATTAGAAATTATTATGTATTAAGTTATCCACTAGAAGTATTTATTATTAAGTTAAATGGTAATCATTTCTTTAAGAAGAGCTGTTTCAATTGAATTAAATATCATTAAGAATATTGAAAAAATGCAGAATTCGCTCTTTTCCATCTACAAAATAATTTACCATGAGAATTATTTTAAAAATAACTTCAATTTAAATCAAAACAATGTCGTAAAACATGCATTTTTTGCCCAAAGATGGCGCCACCTATTTTTATTTCAAAGCATAGTTGCTCAAAGGCACTTTCATTTGTTTTGCAAAGAATGAAATTGGTTGGAAATAATAATGTTGTTTTTGCCAGCAACATTCAATTAAAGATATCATTTGCAAATGCTTATTCGTATTTAACAGATTACAAACAAGAAACACAGTGCGAAAGACGACTAGCAACATTACAATGCTGTCTTTGAAGTTTTGATTGACACTCGAATAAGCCAATGAGAGAGCCTGAAATTTTCCTATGACCGAACAGGAGTAAAGGTAGCTTATATGCCCCCGGGCGCCGTCAGCTCTTCGGACGGTCCTGGTTAAAACAATACCAGATAGGTTAAGCAAAAAGCAGAGAAAGTATTCCACCATTTCACTTTGCTCCATGTTCCCCTATTTGTTTTAAACTTCCTATAATATTCCCACGCAGGTAATTTCATATACTGTTTTATAGTTTTTTTTTCCTTCAAGGAAGTTCACTTGATGTACTCTTTAAAAAAAAAAAATAGACCGGGGCACGTTTAAGTAGTGCCCTTTTTTCAAAGGAGAGCCAACAGTCATAACAGATTGATGCTAATCCCTAGAAAATATTATCACAAGTTTTTAGCATTAGTCGAGCTTTGGACCAGCATGCAGAAAGAATAATCTATTTTCTACCAAGTTGAGTAAATTTTGTGTTGAACGTTTGAATAATACTTAGTTAAGAAAAAATAAATACTACATCAAAATTAACAGAATTTTATCCTTCTTTGGAATTGTATATGTACGAACTGAAATGTTATTAATTCTTTTTGCAAGTCCAAACTTGGCGACGCACTGTGGGACGAAAACGCCAAAAAGCGCTTAAAAGTGTTTTTAAACCTTTCTCGCTTGTTTGCTTACTCAGGCATGTTATAATGGATTTTTCTCGATTTGTTTGGGCTCTAAGTCCAAAGTTCGCAGGATTACGCAACTAATTCCTTTTCAGGGTATTTCTACAGACCACTGATGACTAATAATTATTAATTTCTAAGAGGACATAAGAGGACATTTTTTTGTAGAGCGTTTTGAAAAAAATAACTTTGACTTCCCCAGTTTTTGGTGCTGATCAAAACCTATTATCTGTTTGAATGTTCTCTTTTTTTTTTCTTCTTTTACTATCGTCGGACACGAGAGAAATTAAATATACCCGCTATTAATAAGAAAATATATATATATAGATTGCTTCAAAGCAATTTGTTTAAATCCCCTTCATTCATGGTTCTTCACCTTCTAAAGGCTATCTTTAGCTTTGTAGTGGACGAAAGGCTCTAAAATTCCAGTTCTGATTGCCTAAGATATAGGCCTGTGCAAATTTATTAATCCGCAGTGGGTTGAATATAGAAAAAAAAATTACCCTTTTAAGCGGTTTCTGTCGTTTTCGCCCCACTGTGCGACGGTGCAAGTTTACGCGTTGAACTTCGGAGCACCTTTACGATCGTTCTTACTGTCTCTTACTTAAACGTGGTCCTGACACTTTTTTCGCTCCAAACCAGTGGCGTATATATGTTTTTATTTTGGAAAGGGCCCATATATATCAAGATTAGCTCTCCCCCCCCCCTTTTTCCCTTGTAATTTCTCTTTTTTTTCTGAGGGGGAGGGGAACAACAGTGCCCTGATATTCTATTTTTTTTTTTTTTTTTTTTTTTTTTTTTGCGTTGGGGCAAGGACTTCATACTGTCAACCAGTTGCGCAACCGAAAAATTGTTTTAGAAGTGCACTCTTTAAAAAAATCTCGCATCTGGGGGGTCCGGGGGTTCTCCCCCGGAGATTTTTTGGGATTGTAGTCCTAAGAACGCATTTTTAGACGGTCTCTGGTGATGCTACGGGGAGGAAAGATTCGGGGGGAGGGGGGGGCCTTCTGCGGAAATTTTTAGAAATTGAAATCTTAAAAACGCCATTATAGGTTATATTTTTTGACGTTAGTGTAATGAAAGGAATGGGACTTTTTGAAGCAACCCCGATTAATTTTTTTTTAATGGAGAGAAATCTATCACCCCTCCGCCCGTTTTTTCGAAATTGAAGTTGAAAAAACGTAGTTTCAGACTAACTTCGATGATGTTACGAGCAGGGTGATTTTGGGGCTCTCCCCAAAAAATATTTTGAAATTAAAGTCCCAAAAAACGAAGTTTTAAAGAGACATTCAGTGATACTAGGTGGAGGGGATTAAACGCTTTGCACCTTACATTTTTCGAACTTGTAGTTTTTCCATTTTCAGATTCCATACGGAAGCAGTTGGACCTTCGTCCGAAATTTTTTCTTAATGAAGTCTTAAAAGCGCAAACGTTAGGGAATCAGCAAGTTTTTTAAATTGAAGCTCAACAAAAGCAATCTTAAACGATTTTCGAAGCTTTCAGAGGGCAATGCGTTTGGTAATTTTCTCCTGGAAATTTTTTCGACATTGAAGCCCTGAAACCGAGGTTTGAGAAGCTCTTTAATGGTTTTAGCGGATGGAGGGGGCTTGCGAAGTGTAGCATTTTGAAGATTTTTTTTATTTTTAGACCAACTAGGAAAAAGGAAGTAATTATCTCATCAATAGTCAGTAAATTTTGAAAATTTTTATTATAAAGTTCTTTTCAAAAGCAATTCAGATTTCCCCCTACATTAGGCAACCTTTGGTAAGGAAGAGTTCGAGAATCCCTTCCCCTGGAAGGTAAAACGCAATTTCAATTCATCTTTGGAGACGTTTAGAAGTAAGAACGGTTTTATGGATCTTCCTCTGAAGCTTTTCAAAATTGAGATCTTAAAGGAACAATTTCACAATATTTTTGGTAGTAACCTTAGTGAAAGGATATTGGTTCGGGGACCCTCCTCCAGAAAGGTGGGGACGAGAGTTAAGGCGAGAAACATTTTGAAGACCCTTCTTTTCAAACTGACTAGGAAGGAAAAAAAAGGGGGGGGGGGCTCCCGTCCCCTCTCACTGTGGTACCCAATTCGGAAATCTGCGATCTAACGTATTATAATTATTATTATCACTATCATATTTATTTATTCTTTTGTAGCTAAAAGTTTGGAAATTATTTGTGGGAAACTGAAACCAAAATAAATACCTTTATTTAATTTTTTTTCCAGATTCTGGAGGGGGCCGGGCCCCCTCAGCCCCTCCCTTATGTACGCCCTTGCTCCAAACTGTCTCAAACATTTTTAGTATTTTCTGGCTATTTAGGTTTGAAAATTACAATTTAATTTTTAATTAAGTTACACATTCGTATCTCATAGCTTAGAATTTTATAGTGCCCCTTCAGCTTCAACTTTATACACTATTCTGTCTGTAATAAATTTGCTTTATTTTAGCGATGGTAAGACATTATGTTCAAAACACTAAGAGTGTTTTTAGAGTTTAGGTACTCTTTAGTAATTCAGTTTAGGTGTCAAAATGAATATGCATAAATGTGCCCCGTGTCCAGGGCAAGCCACGCCACCGACTTGGACTCAAAAATTATTTTTTTAATGGTTAAAAACACAAGCTGAGCAACAACTGAATATACCAATTTTGACTTCATTAACTGCTTTACAAAACCGCAATGTCTAAAATTTCCTAAGTTAAAACATAAAATTTAGAAAATTCATTGAAAAAAATCCGCGTAAATGTGTCCCGGTTTACCCTATGTTTTCATTTAAAAAAAAAGCAGCATCTTTAAAAAAAAAAAAAAAAAAAAAAAAAAAAAAAAACTTAAAATGTTAAAAATACTGCATTTTATATAAACTTACAGTTGATTTCAAGTATGAGCAGAAACCAATTTTATTGGTAACTTAAATCAAGAAAATTTGGTGAACTTGATCAGGGAAATTTTTTCCAGTGTTCCTGCCGCCACGCTTGCAGTAACACATGTAAGAAGGAATCAATCCGCTTGCTTTGAATCTTGTGAAACGGAAGGCTTAGAACTGAATCAGGTGAGAATACGATAAGTTTTTGCTATAGGTTGCGTTCGACGAACCTCACCGGTCGACCGGTAAGTAACCAGTTACTGACAGCAGCGTTCTATGATCAACCGGTTACCATTCTAAGCAGTCATAGGCGTCGGAAGCGGGGGAGCTGGGGGAGCTTGAGCTCCCTCTATAATATTTCAGACCGGCTCAGCTCCCCCGGAAAAATTCTAACCGTATAGCTTTTTGCAGTACATTGTCTATCTCAAACCTGATTTCAAAAATGAGATCTACCTTTTTTAGGAATTTCCACATAATAACCAACAAAGAAAGGGGAGAGATTGAGTGGTCAGTACGGTCAGTACATTTGTGTTTCCCTCTTTTCAAACCTCTCGATTCCCGGAAGAAGAAAAAAGTATTAAAGACAACTTATCTACATAGGGGTGTTTTCCGCCCTCTCCACTTTGAGCTCGTCTATCGCAAGTGTATTACACATTACACTGTAGCTCAGTTTATGTTCTTAGTTTTGCATACCCTTTCCACGGTAGAAACTAAAAAAAAAAACTTTTTATCCATTATTTTGTTATATTTAAACCATGAGGGATTGATTTTTTCATGAAGTTAAAAATTTGCAAAGATAAATATAATTTAAAGAATTCTAAAGTATATTAGGTATTTATAAGGTATTCTAAGGTAACAACACAGAAACAAAATTTCTCATTAATCAAAATCGGTAGTGAAATCTCCATTAGAATATTTATAAAAAAAAAAAACTTTAATAATTGTAAACACTGTTACGATGTTAAAAACTGCGAGTTTATTGAAAACAAAATTTTTTTTGAACATTAAGACTTTATGAAGTTACATTTATTCTTATTTTTTTGTTTTCTCAAAATTAAGGTTTTTTTTTTTTTTTTGTCACATATATGTTTTTATGCTAAAAAAAATGCATGTGGAAGAGAGCACTTGAGCACTCCTCAAAATGTTTGAGGTTCTGGGAAACTTTTCATATCCATTTTCACGATTAAAAGCGTTCCTTTTCACTTATTATTGTTAGAAAAAAGCACCTACAATATTTCATAGTTTCTCTGAAGTACTTTTACTAACATTTATCTGCACTATACAACGAACGTTTTATTTTAACACATTTCAGGCGCACTGTTTCTCTTCTCCTCTGTTTCTAGTTCTCATAAAAGAAAGTCTTCTAAATGCTACGCTGCAGAAGCCCTCCCCTACGTCCTAAATTATTAAAAAGCGTTGCAATGTTCGTTTTTAGAGAGCAATGTCCCGAAAATTCGCGGAAGAGAACCCATGACTGAACACCTTGCCCTCTACAATATGATAGATTATATAATATTCCGTTCAATTTCAAAACATTGCTATGCCTCTTAACATTAACAAATATGATGTATCTCGAATAATTTTCGGAGAGCGACACCCGAAACTCCTATCTGATATCAAAAAAGAAGGATGAAAATTCAGTTTTTAAAACTACAATTTCTAAAACTTTAAGGGGAAGGAATCTTTTCCAATAACCTCATTGAGGAACGCTCTCTAAGACTTCAATTTCTAAAAAAGTCCTGAGAGCCCTAGAACCTCCCCCTTTCCCTGACATCATTGAAGACTGTCTTCAATTGCGTTTTTGGAACTTCAATTTTGAAATATTGGGAAAGAGATGTAAATCGATTGAGGACAATCCTTGAGTCATATCATTTTATCTAACGTCATAAATATGGTCTGAATTCGCGCTTTAAAGACATAAATTCCGAAAAATTTCCAGGGAGGGCATTCGAATATTTTCTCTCCTTAACATTACCAAAGACTGTCTAAACTACGTTTTTAGAACTAAGATTTCGGAAATTTTCCGGAGCTGAAGCCGCAGGACCCCCCTATTGATATGTGCTCATCTTCGAGAACTGACCGATCCCCTTCCATAAAAACCAGAAGTTTTATCACCTCATTCTCTCCATATACTATTGAGGCGGTGAGAAGCAAGAGGATGTAAATGGCAAACTTAAAAATTTGGAGATAACCAGTACAAATAGTAGAGGAACCTTTCCTCTGTCTTGGGGTGAGAGATAATACTAGTAGCGCTGGTTGGGGCTGCTGTACAGCATGATTTAGAAAAAAAATCAATGAAGGCTTACCTGAGACGTTATCTTTAAACGCGTTTTACTCAAAACTTGAAAATATCCACTTACATCCCTTTGTTTCTCACTGCCTCAATTTATATGTTAGATATGATTGAAAACATTACTGGGAAAGGGAGAGGAAGACGAAAGGATCGACAATCATTTCAAATAAGAACATTTTTTCAAGTGCTCCCCCCCCCCTTCCCCGCCAAAAAAAAAAAAAAAATCTGGTGGCTCTACTGCTTTTGTCCCTTGAATCCCTATCATAAGCCCCAGCTCCCCCTACGTTTATATACTTCCTACGCCTCTGTAAGCAGTTGATTGGTTGATTGGAGCACGTGATCATTAGCTATCACGTGATTAACTAACCGGTCGCTACCAGTCGTGCTCATCGAACGCAAGCATATACTATTTGTTTTTGAATTTTTTAACTTTGTGCTTCTATGTTTCAAAAAGGAAGTCTGAACTTTTTAGAAATTTCGAAGCGATACATTTATTGAGCTTTGAAATAAAGAGAAATTATTCCTTCATATGATTGTTGTTTTTTGAATAGGGTCGTTTCCAAAATTTTAAAAGTATTTTTTTCTGAAAGAGCATGCTTAAAAACATAGAATCTGACCATTTTTTAAATAATTTCTTCAAGTTTAATATTTTTAAAAAATGACTTAAATCGGTGCTCTTTCATCGTTTAACGCTTCTGCGGATGACATCACAAATGATGAAATGCCATTCAGTGTTGCCATTAACGGTTCAAAATATTTAATTCGCATCTTTACTCACGTGTATTGGCAACGATATGGTTGATAGCAAGCTTACAGTGCAATTGTCATTCGCTTCTTGATTATCATAACGTGGAAATGCGGTAGAAAGATGCGGCAAAGTGCATCATTTGTGACGTCATCAAGATCACGCCTTGTTTGAAGAATCAGACATTTTAAAAAAATTAATTAAAAAATAACTGTTGGGAAAATAAAAGTATTTTCTGAGTCCATGTTTTTTTTTTTTTTTTGTTTTTGTTTATTCTTTCAATTTCAGTGACAAAAAGTACTACTTTTTGAATGAAGGAAACAGCCCCATTTTTAACTTTATGTTCCGTTTTCAAAAAGTCAACTTAAAAATATTTATACCTGACATACTATTCTGCTGTGTAAGAAGGAGCAATCTCATTTTTTTTCGTAAGACCAGTTTTTTTTTTTTTTTTTCATCTAACGATCACTCATTAGGCTTGCAGCTTGCAATATAAGCATAGTTAGATTTAGCTAGACGTGAATATTTAATCACGTATTTCATTCCTTTGAACAAAATGAATAATCTTTTAAAAGAAAACAGGCAGTTAGAAAAATGCCTTTTTTATTATATCCAAAGTCAATATTTTTTAGCTAAACCTTTTTTTTATTATATAGAAGGGCAATATAAAAAGACATAGAAATCATTTTGAAAATATATATTTAATTCAAGTACTAATGCATTTTTTTCTTTCAAGTTTCGTCTTCAAACAGCCTACACGAAAATAGTTCTACATGACATGTATAACGACTAGTACGCTTTTCATCCATTCTTAAATCCACTATATTAATACTATAGTGAAGCAATTAAAAATTTTATTGAGATTAAAAAAGAAAAAAAATATATGGATTTTACTTTTGTAGTGGGACACATTCCATTGATGCGTAACCTCACTTAATTCACAAAAAAAAAAAAAAAAAAAAAAAAAAAATCACAACATTTTTTAAAACTGAAACATTTTGACTGTTATTGAAAATACTCTGGAATAATAATATTTATAAAGCATTTTCAAAACCTAATGATCTAGGTTACACCTGTTGATTTTGTACAATTCAAATCATAGATTCGTGTTAGAATTCGAAAACAATCAATAGACAAGTAGCATTCTCGTGTCCATAGTTCCATGGGTTCACTTTCATTCATTTCATCATTTTTTTTTTACAAGAAACATCTTTCACAAATTAAAAATTGACGTATAAACAAGAAAATTTATATATTTCTCCCCATTTTTCTGTTTCTCTTCCGTCTGTGTTTCAAGGGTGGCGGAAGACTTCTCTTTTTCTTCATAATTAAATGGAATGATTTCCTTCAGTATTGTATAATTATCAAATTCGAAACGAAGCAACACATTCACACACGTACAATTAAGTGATGTAAATTCGAAATAGGTTGTCGAACTTGCGCTTCCATTGTCTTCCCGTTCAGAAATGAGTATATATATATATATATATATATATATATATATATATATATATATATATACACTAGCTGCGTTGCCCGGCTTTGCCCGGTCTATTTTGAAAACAAAAATTGTGTCAAGTGACGCATATTCAACAATCAGGCATAAATAAAAGAAAAAAAATCATCATGCAAAATTTCCCCTCCAAACAATGACGAGAGATATACAATAATATATTAAAAAAATAATAATATAAATATACATAAAAAACTTTTAAGAAAGATAAAATACTTTTAAGAAATTTAAATGAGAAAGATGAATTTAAAAAGCGTAACCATGGAAACACAAAGTAAAATAAGTTTCAGAATTGAAAATGAGAAAGATGGAAATGATGGATTCAAAAAGCGTTACCGTGGAAACGCAAAATAAAATGGTTAAAAACTTGAATAGAGAACAGATTTTTGAACTTCATTTAATTCGCTTGTAACTTTTTTTCTAATTTCCTAAATTTCAGCTAAGCCTAAACAAATTCGAGCTAAAAACGTAAATAACTCCCGCCGCAATTAAGTTAGAGCGCTGGAACAAATTGCGTAGAACGCGGAAAATTCTTCTCTTTCCAACGATATATAATATTACTAATTGCGAGTAATTTTTCACCCCCATATTCGGGAATTTATTTGAAAATTTTCCCTAAATTGGAATAAAAAAGAACTATTCATCGAATTGTTTTCGAACTTGTCTGCAAACTTTCTCAGGACTTAAAGGAACAAATTGTGAAAATTTCAGCAAAATCGGCCGGGTAGTTCTCGAGTTTTAAGAGTTCAAACAGACGCTTTTTGGACACTTCATTTTATACTATATATATATATATATATATATATATATATATATATATATATATATATATATATATATATATATATATATATATATATATATATATATATATATATATATATATATATATATATATATAATTTATCCAAGTTTGTTTTTAGATGGCACGGAATGTTATCTTCGTGCAAAAAAGAAATTTCTATGAGTTTCAACTGAATCAAAACACTTCAACTGAATTGTGCTTATAAATACTGTACCAGAGCTGCCAATGTTATTTTTCGCCAAAACCCCAGATGAGACTCATGAAATTCCCAAGATCTTGGCAAGAAAACCTAAGATCATGTAACGAATAGTTCTTAACATTTATTCCCTTTCCTTGTAAGTGCTACTATTGTTAATGATTAGGTAAAAAATGTTTTTATAAATATTAAAATTGAATCCTCAGAAACTGTTTTATACATATAGGCAGGAAAAATTTACAATTCAACGAGAAAATTAATATTCAGGGCTAGAACGGATATATATATATATATATATATATATATATATATATATATATATATATATATATATATATATATATATATATATATATATATATATATATATATATATATATATATATATATATATATATATATATATATATATCTTAATATATAAAAATCTTCTGTGCGGACCTTTGTCACCATAAGGCTTTTAAACGGCTGGACCGATTTTGATCAAAATTTTTGTGTATAATAGGGAAGTTGCAACCTATTAAATGTTCATATTTTGGCTATTGGATATTGTTAATTGACCCTCAAAACTAAAAAATTCACCATCGCCGAATTTTAAAACACCGTGGTTGATTTTTAATGAATTTTTAAAAATCCACGCGCAAAAGTGCGCGCTTCTGAAACGTCACTAGCCTACGTCACAGGGCGCGAATGGGCAGCCTTCCGCCGAAGATCCCTTGTGTTCGCTAGGAACATTTTGAGCGCGCTGATATTTTTATTTTTTAGAAATTAAATAATCCTTTTGAACACACTATGGAGGCCGGATTCGTTAAAGCACAATCTAAATAATCTTCCTCTTGTAACATCAATGAGGATATTCGAATATTTCCGAGAGGATGAGAGGTTTAATGTTACAGAAACGCGAGGAGTTAAATGCGAGGAGATAAGCCTTTTACGTTTCGTCTTCGAAGTCGAATGCGTGACCTTCGACTTCTCCCCTACCGGAAGACGCATGTCGTCACTTCCTATGCCATCTGACGTCACAGGCGTTTGAACTTTAAAAATTAATTTAAAAAAAACTACTTATCGTATCGCAAAAATTTTTTCACCTATGATGTTCATACATGTTACTCTATTATATAAAAATAAAATTGAACAATCGAAAACTTCCCTATTAAGTTGTGGCAAGCATGGTTTCGAAGCGCGATGGATCGAATCGGAAACGTTTTTGTTAATTAATTAATTAATTTAAACATTGTATGGTTATATCTCCCAAATGATTAATATTTATTTTTACCTATTGTTGAGCGAGAACTGAAATAAATATTTAACCCATTGCCAAAGGACAATAAGAAAGCCAACTCTGCTTTTTGTAATGAAATTTCCTACTGTGATATGAGAGTGAAGCCTTCATTTCTTGAAAGCAACGATTTTAGGTCCCGATATACATATTAAAGTAAAGTACTGGAAGGTTCACGTAAAACGTGTGTTCTGTCGTTCGTAGTTGAACTTTAAGTATGTGACCAGATCAGCGAGGCCCCTCTATATACGAGCTGAGCTTAAGATTAGTCATTTTGGATCGGAGCGCATGTTTGAGTGATTGTCTTTTCTGGCGAGTTATCGCGTTTAGTGAATGTTCACTGTGAGCAATTATTAGCGGCACGTGAATTGTTTATTAAATAAAATACTTTTTTCGGTAAATTTGGCGAAATCCGAAACCTTGCTGCTTTAACCCTAACTGCGCAACAATGAAAAATCCTATCCAAAATGGCTAAACTTAAGCTGATGCGTCGACTTTCCTAACCAAATGATCAGAAAGTACCGTACATAGCAACATTTGTTTCTCGGCTCAAATCCATCTGAGTTTTGGCACCAATGTCAAGAATACTTTAAGGATTACCTAACTAATCAGTACATTATTAAAGGAAAAGATAATGGAATTTAAAGACGAAACAAATTTTATTTTCATCCAGATAAATTACATCAGGTTAGTTCTGAACACAAAAGATCAGTGCAGTGGAAAATTATCTTTGGTGAAAAGAACAAATTAGGCAATATATGAAGTTTTAAAAGTTTTCGTTCAAAAGATCTAACCGCTAATCGGCCGGAGTTAGCTTTGCTCACTGATCGGCTGGATTACAGTAAAATGGTGGCTTGGCGACTTTAGATATAAGCAATAGAGTTGCGTGATTATTTGTTTACATT
Organism: Uloborus diversus; assembly: GCF_026930045.1. NCBI lineage: Eukaryota > Metazoa > Arthropoda > Arachnida > Araneae > Uloboridae > Uloborus > Uloborus diversus. Next base: position 128,986,502 of record NC_072731.1, on the reverse strand, counting down.
TTAAAGCTACTGTTAATGTACTTTATTTTATTTTTTGTTTGGCGAAATATTTCAAATTGCAAAGAATTGTTTTTCGTTTTTGAAGAGTGTTTAATCATTTTAGTTGAAGAATGTTTATTTTACATCGGGAGGGGGCTTCGCTTATTCAGAGAACTGTTTTTACCTTTATCATTTTTTTTTAACGATATCCTTTCGATTGTTTTGTTCTTTTTCTTATGGCGGACGTTGCAGCGGGATTTCCCGTTTGTTCCAGATGGGTAGTTAGTTTTTTACACTTAATATCTGAGGACGCTTTTTATCCTTTGAGTATGGCTGAAGGAACAAACCATCAAGTACGGGGAAAAAAATAGTTAATAAAACAACTGCTCAATAGGGAAATTGGATAAATCAAGTTGTAATAAATACTATACGCATTCTGACACCAAGCAGCTTAAAACATTTTCTTTTTACTCATTTTTTTTTCAACAAAACGGTTCAAACACTTGATAGTTTATTGAAAATTTTTAACTTTTCAATTTACAAGGTTTGAACAGAACAACGTCTGTCGGGTCCTCTAGTATATATATATATTTTGGTTCTTCTCAAATTTGAAACAAGGTGATAGTTGTTTGCGGTACACCAAAGGAGTGTTTTTTTCCAAAATTGTGAATAAGGGTACACTGGTATTTTCATTTGAGTCATCGAGTACATGAAAACAAGCTTACGTTTAAAATTAAGAAATTCAATACTGGTTCAAGAAAGGTAGTTGATTACGTTCCTGACATTAAGGAGCAGAAACGAAATCTAAACGAAACAAAAAATGTACTTGAAATTTAGGATAACTTAGAATTTTCTGTATCGACTGCTCTCACTTTTACATTTCCTGTCTTTCCTACCTTTCTTCATTTTTGTTTGTTTTCTTTCTTCACCGCCTAATTTTAAGTAATTATGTTATGCAGATTAATTTTCACACCTTCAGTAAATTCTTGTTTTATGTTTTACGCGTTATGAAGTGTGTTCATACTATTAAGTGTGCTTAAAGGCAAATCGAATTTTTTCAGAGCACTTAGCCTTAGTGCAGAATATTTGTAACTCAATAACACTAATTACTGTGAGAAATTTCGGGACTCTGAGTTGATGTCTTCTGCTCCGGCAAGAGACTTAAATTTTTGAGATTTTTAGAAAAACATCAAAAAAAAAAAAAAAAAAGAGAGAGAGAGAGAGAAAATTTATAAAATATTTTAAATTCCGCTAAACTTTAAGCCTTACTGCGGTAAGTTTTTAACTTCCTAACAAACTATTGCCTAAAATTTCAAGCCTGTGAGTTATTGTTTTCTGCTCTGGCAAAAGGCCTGAATTTTGAGAATTTTACATAAAATTCCTTTAATACGAGTGATACGTTACAAAGTAGCTACATACCTAATACGTACGCTTCAATACTTCGAATTTTTATTCACATCATCGGTCTTAGACCACACCTTGAACTAGGATCTTCCTTTAAGGGGTTAGGGTGAAAGGGGTCAATGCCCCCCACCCTACTTTAAAAAACTAACGTTTTACATATGAGTGGGAGTGGTTTTGTGGTTTTTGATAAAACTTCATTGAGTTCACGCCCTTTATGCCCCCTTCTGGAAAAACTCGAAATAATGGACCTGTCTTTAATTTTGGAAACTCTTAACGCAAATTATTATGCTAAGTTCCCTATCTCTGGGTTAATTTCCCCTCTTTTGGCAAGATGTCTAAATTTCAATGGAAAAAAAGGAATCGTGTGTTGACTATGACATTGACTATGTTTACCTCTTTTTTGGGGAGTTCAATGAAAAAGGAATGCTTTATTGGAACGGATTTGAGTTGGAATACTCTGGTAAAATTACTACGAAAATAAGGCAACTCAACTCAAGCTCTAACTACTCTTTCCTATTATCCCCAAAAGCAGTAAATATCGCCAAGGTCATAGCGCAACTTATCAGAGCCACACTATAGCATACCAAGTAAAGAATATTTAGCATTAAATTACCCCCCCCCCCTAAGCCAGGGCTAAAGCAGAACTACTTTCAATGTTCTGTGATAACCTGGCTGTTTGGTATACTGCCAGTAGTTCTGCCTTAGCCCTAACTTAAGGGAGGTAATTTACTGCTAAATACCCAAGCTTTGCCTTCAATTCACGAGTCAAACCGCACCATGCTGCGGATGCTCGCTGGTGAGATGGATTCACTCTACCTACCAGTTTGTTGGCACTCTCAGCTTCAATGAGCAGACATCTACCTCCGGCTCGGTTATTCACTATGCTAGATTGAAGAGTTCTAATAAGCACGAAACTGCAGTTTCTAGCTGTGATAACCAGGTTTTTTGGTATATTGCTACAAATAAAGAATAGTTTTAATTTTTGTCATGATTCAAGTTTTCTTCATTTGTCTAAGTACTGATCATTAAAAAAATTATTGATTGTGGAATGTTTACATCGCATCTAAGGAAAGTTCACAACGTTGACATTGGAAAAACTTGTGCGTCGATTTCCCATGCAACATATTAGATCTACTACGCTACTCCGTGATCCTTACTTAAAAAATAATAAGAAGAAGAAGAAAAGAAAAAAAAAGCTGCAACTGAAAGGGAAGCTCAATGGCAGACGCAAGTACAAGTGCAAGGAGTTTCGAATGATATCACTATGGCGGCAACACAGTCACGTCGAAAGACGCCATTTTGATTGTCAGCGATAAAATAAAAGACATTTCTTTGCTGTCCTGGCGATGTTACAAACCACGCACACACACACGACGAACAACACGTAAAGCTAGACAGAATCCCTCTGTCATTAAGAACGGCACTTCTTTGTTGTAAGAAATTGTTGACGATGAGTGAGTGCTAAGTGCTGACTCGACATTTAGAATGACACATTGCAAAGAGCGAACACGCACATAATGGTGACAGATGACGTCACGAAACAGTTCGTCGGTCTTGATACTGTATGTTAGGGGGGGGGTTATGTAGGGGGAGATGTCTCTCTTATGGCTTAAAAATAAATGCAATCTCTGACGCTTTGAATGAAGTTCACAGCACTCATGTTTATAAAACAAAAATTCAACTCACAGATTATACTGGTTTATGACATGCCAACTCCTTTGAATTTATAAACTCAGAAGATTACTCAGAAAATACCATTAAAATTTAATATTTCTCAAAACTATTTCCAAAGTAACTTTAAATTCCGTTTTTGAAAGACATTGACTTGCTTTACCTCGTGAATCAAAAAACTCAATATTCGAACTTTTAAACAGGCTCGAGAACTTTTACATTTTTAGAGATTTTTTTAAAATCAATGTCAAGGGAATTGACTGCTGCTGACAGTTATTCTAGACGATCTTATGTACAACAAAGGTTTTTTAGTGCCTGATTTATAGAAAGGTTTCACAAATGTTTGCTGGTTTACTTATTAAAACTGGTTGTTAATAATTCATTATTCTGGATGCTTATTGTACTAAAAGACATAACAGCACACTTGCAAAGTCCTCCGTTTTCGGTGAAAGAGTTCAAAGCTTCAGACTCCGATCTGCGTACCCACTGTGTGGCGGCGGGGGGGGGGGGGGGGGGGGGGGGACGCCCTTAAGGGAGCCAAACAACTCAAGAAATTGGGAAAAAAAACTAGCACTGGGACTTATTAACATTGCAAATATATACTGTAGACCTCTGGGGAAGTACCCAAAATTTATAGATCCGGTCGGGTCTCCAGAACTTCAAAGCAATATACACATTTCCAACTTTTAATCAAAAGTTAACATCTTCTAAGTTTTCCTTTTTCTCATTTTATTTACTTGATTTTTAAATCTTGGATTCCTTTTTTAAGCAAGGAGCAACTCATAACTGAACATTCTAAAATTTTACAATTTTAGCTTTTTAATTTTAGTTTGCTCTATTCTTGCTGTATGCGACTGTTTTTTCATTTATTTTGCAGCTACAAAGCCTCCAGTAAACCAGAATATGGTATTAGGTCATCTTTTCGTTTTACATTTTTTATACCATTTTAACGTAATAATCTCTCTCTCCCAAATTAATCGTTACATTTTGATCGAAAGGTTTGTCCCAAGTTAGCCGCTATATTTGAATATCTGTATATCTGAATACTGAAATTAATGATTTTAGGATTTTATTTGAACATTTTTTAGAGATTTTAGGGAACTATGCCCTCAGTGAACAACATTAACTTACCTAACCATTCCCTCCTTCTTTCCTTAAATCAATACCAAATTAGTTTTAAAACTGCTGAGTTAACTAAACTCTTCAGCCATTCCTGATTTTGTGAAGATTCTACTACCAGTAATCGCAAAAATTATCTTCTAGAAAATTAACCCAAATTTCAGTAAAAAACTTACCTTTGTGGTATACTAATGGTTGAGTTCTTACAAAATGGGGAGCGGCTTAAGAGTAGATTTATGACACTCTGGATTTTTGAAACAAATTTGGTGCTCATTTAAATTTTGGCAGGGGTAGGTAAATGTTCTTAATTGATCGCAGAAATCTCCAGAAAATGTCCAAACCAAATCATAAAATCATCATTATCAATAATCACGACTAAGTTATTCAAAGAAAATAATTCAGCACGGAGGGGGAGTATTTTTTTCGTTTCTGTTAATTCCGACCCCTATTTGGGACGAAATCAATGTTTGAGGGTGACTTATTTTTTCACACTGTAACAAACAATTGATAGTATTAAGTTTAAAACTGAAGTATAAAACAAAGAAACTGGCCCATCTTACATATTTTAAAGCAATTTTGGTGTTTCCAATTGTCAATGGCAAAAAAATTGATGTGAAGGATTTATTTTTGTTTCCGAACAAGTTTGGAATATTGTAGAAACTTTTGTCACTTGGGAAAAAAAATCTTCCTAATTTTTGTGAGCTCATCTTACTTTTCAAATTGAATATTCTTAATTCCTAAAATTGGCAATTGTGCTTTTTCTTTCTTTCTTTCTTTTTGATAACTGGCTTTGGAAGGACTTATATCAGAAGTGCTGTTGTATCCTTTCCACATAAACCGTTCGAAAATTGGCAATTGTGTGTGTGGGGGGGGGGGATAACTGGCTTTTGAAGGACTTATGTCAGAAGTGCTGTTGCATCCTTTTCAGTTCTATAAGCGTTCTGAAAAGGAGTGCACAATGTTGCCAAAAGTTACATGAGACATACCCGATTGACACAGAATAAAATACCGCTTTTTACAATTCACACATATTATATCCTATGTACAAACATATTATTTACATCCATCACATATTACATGCGCAGAACTGGTAAAATGTCAGAAGCTGTTGCTGAACTATTGTAGCAATTTTGAAATAGTGACTGAATATTGCTGATTTTTGAGTTCTGCATCTATCGGCGATTCAAAGTTACTACTGTAAATCATGCCTAAGAGTGTCCGTAATCCTGTTATCCTGTCACAATTGTACTATGGATTGAATCACTGGGAATTGAAAACCAAGAAACCGCAAGCGCACACAGATTTGGAATTAGTAAAATTCCGATTAGCGATTGTATTCTGTTGTACAGTATATACGAAGAATGGAACTTTAACATCGGCGACTATTTTTTCACATGTAATACAAAAGTGATGCACACCACCAAGGTTTAGTCCTTTAAAATAGTCACCAACATTATTAAACAATCCGTTTCCAACGATGTGGAAGCCATATGACACCTGTAGCAGCACCAGTTCTGTTAATAGTTCAAATGGGGAGGATCTGCTGCCGCAAGGGTCTCTGAAACAGTTCTGAAGCGAATATCACGAAGTGGTTCCTTCATCTTACGGAATAAGTCAAGTGCTTGTGTCATTGGGACTTCTGACTTAATCCCTAAGATGAAAGAATACTGGTGATTATATTGAAGGACTAAAACTTGGTAACGTGTATCACTTTTGTATTACATGTAAATAAATAGTTACTATTCTTAAAATTCCAACCCTCGTATACATTGACAGACGAATGAGTGACATTTGTTTATAACAGTTCAAATTTTACGAGCTCTGCGCATTTTCGTATATTTATATAGAAACACACATTTATATACAAATATGCACATCTGAAAATGCAAGGATAAAGGGAAGAGTTTCTATAAGATCTACATACAACTGGCACATTTGTGGAAAACAGAGTGTTTGATTTGAAATTTCATTTCACCTATCGGTGATATCATTCCTGAAACTTTATCTTTCGAAAAGTAATAAAGTAGACTGCCGACAGGAAATTTAAGGGTGTTTCATGAGAGAAAAAAAAGAAAGTGGCATAAAATGACAAAATTAAATATGTATTTGAAAAAAAAATTGACTTATCTGCTGATTTTTCTCATGGTTAATCCTATGCGTTTTGCTCTAGTGATTTTATTGTAACTCGGATATTATGCTGGTTGTATAACTCTTTGAGCAGAGTTAAGTAGTTCTGATTTCTGACAGTATTTTGAACTTAAAGATAATCATGCAGAAAAATTCTTCGTTGCTGCTGTAGCCGGCTTTCTCAAGGAACAATCAAATTTTCTGTTAAAAATAGCTTGAAAGGCACATTAATCTAATGTTCTTTTTCACAAGCATTTGAACTAGATAAATATTGGATTCGTAATGTGAGGATGCCTCCTAAGAGTGATGGCGCACCCCTTCCAAATGCTACTGAGCCATCCCCCACCCTCAAGAACGAAAAACCTCCTAGCAACGAAAATATACCGGTATAAAGACCCCCTAAAATTTCAATGGCGCATTCTGCACCCCTGTGTAATGTAACGTATTAAAATTGTCAGCGTTGTCAGCAAATGTACATTTTAGATTGAAATTCTTTGGTAATTATGTCGCACAACTTTTTGCGTGTAATGTTTTAACTTAAGCGAGTTATGATTAGTTAAGCTTATGTGGCATGGCTTGCAATAGCTCCTAGAAACAACTGAAAAGCTTGTCTTACACATTCTAAAGTTTGGTAGTAAATGTTTGATGGTGGAGCACAGTGTTACGAATTGCCGCAAGAGGGCGTATTCCTCATCTATTTAAGCAAGCTGTCTTGTATCTTTTGGCATATGTTAGGTGTTGTTATGTTACATCAGTTTGAAGGGAGCCACCAGCCCTCATAATAGTGGCAAGAACGAGCAACAACCTTGTTATCTTCATTATCTTTTAAGTTTTAATGAAATTTAGTTTTTACATTAGTGTTGTTATTTGGAACCACCGATAGCTACAGTAACGATTAGTTATTACACGGTATAGACATCATGATTTGAAACATTTTTATGGGATATCCTGGTACAAAATCAGCAACTAGGGGCCCTTCATTAATTACGTAAGGTTGATTTTGGCAATTTTTGACCCCCTTCCCCCATGTAGGGGTACGTAACATTGTACGCCTCCCCCCCCATCTTACGTAAGATTCCATTTCGATTTTCAAAATAATAAAATAATGAATCTTACATCACTGGAATCGTTATTAAATTCACTATTATTAATTATTCTTTAAAAACCTTTTTGTGCAAAGAAACATTTACAAAAAAAATCTTGACTGCATGTTTTTTCGACAAATATTTTTTGTACATGATGCGATACTAATTAAAAAATAGATATGCCATACACAGTGCGAATATATATACATTTTTTTTTACACGATTCATTCTTTGAGAAAAACAAGTAAAAAACTGCTCATTCAAACACATTTTTTAACCTTCCAGAAGCAAATGAAATAGGATCCCTGCTAAACCAATTGACAGCGCGATTTCTAATATAAAATATCTACTTGGAAAATATTACGTAAGAATGGGTATGACCCTCCCCCCCCCCCAAGCAAGGGTAGAGATTTGTACAACAACTCCTCCCCTTCAGGATCCTTACGTAATTTATGAATGGCCCCCTAGGGGGAAAAAATTCTAGTCGTATAAAGATCGCCGTGCTTCTTCCTCTTGCAGAGAGAGCAAGATGCTCAAAACATAGCCATTCAGACTCCTCCTCTTAAAGAAGCTGACATGTTTTTAAACATCATTGGGTTTTCCCTCTCCGAACCAAAAGTAACACCTAGCAAATTTTTCTAATTATCCCAAAAAATCGCCGGATTTTAGGGCAACCCTTTATTTATGTTGGAAGAACAACGAGTTGCTATAGACATCGGTAATTCAATTGCCTCGTGTAAATGCGAATTTTAGTACCAAACGTTTGTTGACTCCGTTTCACAGATGTGCCAGAATGTAGGAAGAGAGGTAACAAAAACGGATTTTCTCGTGCTGTTAACTCTCTGCGAGTGTCTTGCTTCGTCTGTAGAGGCGCATTCTGGTAGACTTGGAGAAGCGTGACAGTGTGGCCTTCTTCTCTGGGGTAGAGCTTTCGGTGGGGCCGGATTCGTCTCCACCCTCTGGTATGGGCGGATTCGAGTCCGATGGCAGGCCAAGCAGTGAGGCGGGGCCAGTCTCTTGAGAGGGCAGAGTCACTAGTGACATCCTCCGGAATCGGTTTGGAGAGCCGACTTTCCGGAAGTCAACACTCGAGGGATCGGCTTGGTAAGCGAGAGCGTTCATGATGATGTTGTCCGGAACCACTCCTAGAGGATACACCTGAAAGGGAGAAACCCTCGCATTAATTGCTATTTATAATGAAATCACTCTAAACCTCTTGCTTCATCAGAATTTGGTAATTTCTGGTTATAACCAGTGAGTAACAGTCACTTAACAGATATTTTGAAAATGAACGATATATACGAACTAAAGTGACTAATGACTCGCTCGAAATATTAGCTTGCTAAGCTGAGCTTTTACGTTGATCTTAACCACTCTTAGAGGATAGGCTTGAAAAGGAGAAGCAATTACCTTGCGTACTTAATGTTCAATGTGAAGCATCTTTGGATCTCTTGCTCCTTCGGAATTCGCTAAGTACTTAAAGCGATCTCGTAATAGAGGTTTTTGAATATAACTGACTATTAAAGCAATAAATAAACAGTCACACTTGAGAGCGATCAGCTGAGCTGGGTAAGCTATGGGTAAGGATTGCAATACTAGCATACCGAATACCGGTATTTCGAGAAATTTTGCGATTTCGAAAAACCGGTATTTACTGAGGTAATATCGGTATTTTGGGTACTAGCTGAAAATAATAAATACAGTGAAACTTCCGTGAACGACCACCTCTATATAGCGACCACCTACATTAACGACCACTTTTCTGGGGCACCGATTTTCCCCCATATATATCTAATGTTAAAATACCTCTGAGAAAGACGATTGAAACCTTTCACAACGACTGGCCACTCGTAAACCTCAGCATTAACAAATATAGGAATCTTTGTTAGAGAAACCCCAAAATAGAGAGAAACAACAAGAGAAAAACAATAGAACATTTAGTTCGCACACAGATCAGCTTTCACTTGTTAACCAAAGTGGAAAAAAACCAGAATAAGAGATTAAAATCTAATCTCTTGTGCACCTAAACATGTTCTTTTCTTGCCCTCTCTGTTTTGAACTTCAAAAATGTCGCAAAAAGGAGGCTGTGAAAGTCAATTTCGTGTGTAATTTCGAATGTATTTGTTCTATGAATAATTTATTACAACCATCAAATGCAGTAATACTTTATGATATTTTTTAAAAGTATGTATCTCAACTGTATTGAATTTTGGTAAAAAGAAACTCTAGAAATTTCTCGTTAGTAAATCAATTAGTAATTTTTTGTCACTGGTATTGGTTTGTTGTCATGTCTCGCTTTATACTTGGTAAGATAATATTTAGAAATTATGTACAGTTTAACCCACTAAATGGAATAGCCATTTTGCCACAAATAATAATAATAATAATAATAATCTTATAAGCGGTTTACTCCATTAACCGGAATCAAAATAACATATTACATTGGTTTGTGGCATTGAAAATGTATTATAGTAAGCGGGGTATTCCACTAACCGGAATCAAAATAACACATTACATTGGTTTGGTACATTGAAAATGTATTATACTAAGCGGGATAATTTTTAAACAATATTCTAATAAGCGGGCTCGACTGTAGTGCCTTGAAAAATAACATAGATGATACGCATAATCATTTAACACACATTTTTACTCTTATTGTATTTGTATTATGACATTTGTTCCTTCATTTTATATTTGTTCACCATGTTTTCAGAAATAATACAATTTTTGTACAAAATTAGGAAATGTTGCAGCAGAACAGTATGCTTTCAAGCATTTTTTTTTAAATTTAAAATACCGGTATTCCGGGTATCACGTTTTAAAAATACCGAATACCGGAATTGAATTTTTGATGCAGTATCGCAATTCCTGGCTATGGGGCTTCATGATGATATTAGCATTTCCTGAGGATTGAATATGAACATTTTAAAATTATTGTCAGTAACTTTTTGATGACTTTACGGTATAAGATAACACATGAATGGGAGTATAAATCAGCGTATTTGTTCAAAAAGCTAACAGTAACACTGTAACTTGAAATTTAATCCGTTCGCAGAAACGAGAGAAAAATATTGAATTTTTCTAATATCTTCTGTAAGATGGTTGTGCACATCAGCTGGTTCTGGGGTTGTTTAAGGGCAGTGTCTGGTTTCCTCTTCAGATTTCGATGAATGTGTGTGTTTAATATCCTTTGTTCGTTTAAAGGGTCGTTGTTCCATGCACAAGCGCAGTCAGAATTTGTCTCGCAGCTGAGAGGTTAGGGAGGGGAGAGTTGATCACAGCAATCCTTAAATAAGTAAAAAACATAGATATATTCAGATTGGCAATCTGTGTGTAAGCCGAAGGTTCCAATCTCTCTCTTGCTACACCCTTGATTCTATTTAAAAAAGTAAAACAGTGACATCAATGTCTCTGTTGACAAAAGCAAATCTAGAATATATTTTCATTTGATGTAAATGCTGTCGCAAGTTGCCTCAACCCCCCCCCCCCCCCCCCGTTCCAGTAATAAAAATAATGAACTTCCCGGATAGAATTTCAACAAATGAATAAAGACAATGTCAAACAGTCAAAAATCATGGCACCTAAAAGACGAAAATCATAAATTTGGTCGAAGGAAAAGAAAAATGAATACAGCTACGTCTACTTTGAAAACATTCAACTTTTTTTTGTCTCAAATTTTCATCCGTGTTCCCATTAGATTATAAACCCACGTCACCCTTTCTAACAACTTCTTTAATCTTCGGAAATTGAAGCGAACTTAGCGAAGCAGTTAAAAACTTTTTTAACTGCTTAGGACATTTTTTTTTTAATTTTAGAATATAACCGTGGACGCGAGAGCAGCAAATTGTAACTAGCTTTTCTGCACCGATCTTACAACTGCAATCACTAAACCTTCTGAATCGATTCCAATTAGAATCATCACCGACTTTAACCATAATATTGTACTATTATAGAGTAACTTTAAAATTCTTGCTTTGAAATACTTTTTCAATTATAGTCACGCCTCCTCATAACGATAACGAACTCGAAAAGACCAAAGGAAAATACTGCTATGCCTATGATTTCATTATTAAGCCTTTATGAATAGTCTTACATTAAAATTTTTAATTGTGTACATTGAAGCTTAAAAAAAGCCTCTAAGATTATCGATTATTATTTCTTATTGTTTTGATCACATATTCACATATGAAGCACCTAGAAGAAAAGGGGTGTAAGTGCCAAAATGAAAAAAATGGTGATAACTTGTACAGATGGTAGAAAACATTTTCATCTGTTTTGAGACAATTCATTACTCTAGCAGCCCTAGTGATGCTGCTGTATAGCATAATTTATAAAATCTTTTCAATGAAAACCTACCTACCTGCGGCTTGAACTTCGCAAATGTTTTACTTAAAACATTAAAAAGTCCGCTTACATCTGTGGCATTCATTCAGAGAATTCATAACCCTACTTTGCCCCCGAGCCTTGAGATCCTTTTGGCTCAACAGTTAAAGTACTTGGTTAGCATCACATAGGTCCGTATATCAAACCCTGACGGACTTGCCGCTCACCTTCACGTCTATATCGTCTGCCATAGGGGCCATAAAATGGACAGTATAATAATCATTATGAAAACATAATAAATTTAAATAAAATTGTTGAGTTTTATGCCTACATAAGTTGTTTGCGCCAATATATATCGTTTATCAGTGTTTTCACCCGTATTCGAGCTTCTGTAAGGTTTCATGAGTACAAATTCTTTTCGACTGAAATTTATCCCTTCACTTTAATGCAACAAAATTTGCAAAATCATAACTTCGAAAAGATTTGTATGATACGATAAGTTAAGAATTTGTAGTTTCGAAAGTTTTTAAAGTAACTTATTATATCTGAAGGGCAATAAATATGATTCACCTCCCGCATCAGCGTGGACGCCGGGATTTTGTAGAACTCGATGCACTCAAGGAAGGAGGCCATGGTCTCTCTGAGGTCTGCCCCGGGCTCCGCATCGCAGAAGCGGCGACTCCAGTGCGCAGCCGCCTGGAACTTGCTGAGCTCGTCGGCTCTCAGCTCCTCCCTGGACAGGATCAGTCGCACCACGTGCTCAGGCAGCAGAGCGAACGACCCCAGGCCCAAGACCGCGTCGCCGTGCGAATCCACGAACTCCAGAACCTGTGTAGAACCAAAATGGGCAACTTCAAAAATGTATGTACACTAATGAGCAAGAGAAAAATGAAACAATTTTACAAATGGATAAATAAATGTTTAAATCCCCTTCAATTTTCACCATTGGATCTGACGCTACTCAAAACACTTAGCCACAGTTTGGTAAATGCAGTGAGTAAAAGCATTATACATAACTAACGTGAAATACCGTCTGCGGCAGAAGGATTAACTCTGGAGCCTGTGGTATGAGGAGGAACACCTTCTTCACTGCCACTCCTCGTTTTGGAAGGAAAAATTGTCATTTAGGGACATGTCCCCAGATCCAAGGATGATTTGAGAATACTTGAAAACGTATATGGATAAACATATATAGGGTACAGCGGGGCTAGTTGATACGCCGGTAAGTTGATACAGATGGCGTTGTGACCAAACGCGCACACCCAGACAGTCTGTAAAGGAAGAAGAAACTGTAGTTTACTTCAAGTTAGTACCGGACGGCGTCTGCAAGTGAACGAGCCATTTATCAGAGTGTTGTAACCAAAAGATTATTTTAATCAGCAAATGTATTTCTTGAGAGTTGTGTTTGAGTGGATTTCTGAAGAAGACAATATATTCCAGACAGCTCATTGTTACTTCCCGTAAAAGTGTACTTAAATGTGAGTAATTTACGATAGTTTAAAATTTTACAACCTTCTTAGTTTAGTTGTTAGGTTAATTTAAACGCGAAGAATGCAGTGGGGGGGGGGGCAAGTCGATGCATTTGATTGGGGGCACATTGATACAACGTATCAACGTACCCCATGTATTGAACTATATCACTTGACTTTTTATTAAAGGAGAATGGTGCAACACTACAAAAAGAAGAGGGATCGAGGGAAAACTCCACCGCAAATGTTTGATTAAGCATATAAAGATGTAAAAGGAAAATAAATAAGCTTGAGAATGGCGGCAATTTTTTATAAAATTGATGAAATGACACTTTGTAGATACATTAGAAAAAAAAGATGAATATAATGAACAAATTGTTACAATGGGTTATGTTAGGCCTAGACAAATTTTTCCAGATTACTTAGAACTTGAACTTGAGCAGTACATAATCCATTCTTCCAAAATTTGTTACTGACTAACTTCAGAAAATATTAAAACCCTGGCGTATGAACTGGCTTTGGCAAACAGACACCTTATTAAAGTGCCAGATTCATGGATTAACTATCAAACGGCAGCAAGGGATTGGTTCACCTTCTTCATGAAAAGACATCCTCGACTTTCAATCAGAGAGCCCGAAGCAACTAATCTAGGCCGAGCGACTAGCTTCAACAGAACCAATGTGAATCTTTTCTTCGATAACTTAAAATGTGTTTTAAATAAATACAAATTCGAATTCAAGGATATTTGGGATATTGATGAGACCGGTGTGCAAACTGTTCAGAGACCTACTAAAATTGTAGCCAAAAAGGAGTGCATGCATAGGAAAAGTTACCTCAGCTGAAGGAGGACAAACTCACAATGGTCCTTGGTGTAAACGCAATCGGAAACTCCGATGTTCATCTTTCCGAGAGTGTTTTTAAGGATCATTTTATAATGAGCGGGCTTCGAGGCTGCACTCCTATCCAACAGGCTGGCTAACAAGTGAATCTTTTTTTAAGTTTATTAAACGCTTTCATAATCATGTAAAATCTTCAAAGGACAAACCTTGCTTATTTGTTTTGGATTTGTTTGGATCGAATCATTATATATGACATCCCTGGTATTGTTAAAACGGCGCTTCCAAAGACCATAACCTCTACAAACATAGCTTCTGGTTACCAAGCTGCAGGAGTTTCTCCTTTTAACAGAGACGTATTTTCTGACGCGGGTTTCCTTTCAAGCTCAGTAACAGACTGAGAAGTGATAGATGATAACAAAAATGACAATGCTCAGGCTGGGAACGAGTAATGTTTCACAATATAAGTGGCCTCAAGCTAAACCATTATCAATTGGTGAATTATCTACAGTCAGCTCTCAAGAAGTCCGTCACTACCATAAAGCTAAAAAACGGAAAAACTCGAAAAAGGGAGAGCATCCACACTGTCGCCTCAACTTGGAATAACGTTCGACGGGATTAGACTGCAACCCAATAAATCCAGATCGTCTTAGCGATGAATCCAGATCGAATTTCGGAAGCGATGACTTTTGTATGCTTATGGAGAACCTGTTGTGAATTTCCAAATAGTGCCTTTGCTTTTATTTCAGCGGCATACCGCGCCCACTGCTGGGGGGATGTTATGCGGTGCTTGCTATTATATAAGAAACATGATCACCTGTAATATTGATCCACAGCTCCATGACAGCATAACGATACGTTAGTGTCATGCTTCAATCACATGTGTTGGCGCTTTTGGCGACGATCCCAGGAGCTATTTTTTAACAGGACAATACTTGGTCACTCACAGCAATTGTGTCAGGGGGCTTCTTACACAATTTCGCCTTCTCTGGCCTACACAATCCTAGTGATGTTCCGGATATCCGTATCTGTATCCGCGGATATCCGAGGGAAAATAAAGATCTGTATCCGTATCCGTTACTTTTTGGCGGATCTTAAACGGATCTTTTCTATTCTAAAAATTCTTAAATATTTGAATAAGAGACTCAAATTCCATTTACATTCGGTTTTATTCCGTATTTAAAATATAAGGGATCATTTCCGAAGCCAATTTGTATCCCCCGTCGCAAAAAGGAAGGGGTAATAACTTTTGAAAGTGTGTATCTGTGTGTCTATTTGTGGCACCGTAGCTCCTAAACAGATGAACCGATTTTGACAGTTGCTTTTTTCGTTCAAAAGAAGACTTGGGTGGGAGGGTTAATTTTTTCTGAAGTTTCAAGTAAAGCTATGCCCTCGAGTTTATACACACACACACATACACACACACACACACACACACATATATATATATATATATATATATATATATATATATATATATATATATATATATATATATATAAATTTTGGGGGCTCATGGGGGGTTCTAACCCCCTATCCCTCCCCATGGCATGGCTACGCCACTGGTAAAAGCTACCCGTACATAAAAATATTGACCCTAATTGAAAGAACGAAGTTTTCTGCTTTCATATTTATTTGGAACTTTCAAGTTATATTATACAGTAGGAACTATAATCTTGTTAAGTAAATTTTAAATGCTATTCTAAGCCTTTATACGCGTGATTGGTAGCGATTTCATAGTCGGAAGATAAGGAGGAAAATCTCAATGATTTAAAATTTCTATCTGCTGTCTTCAAATTTGTCAGCAATGTGTGTTCTGACCCACGAAGTTCATCTCAGTATAAAGTCGGCCCTGGGACATATATATATATACAGGGTGATTATAATTAAAGTTCCATTTTCAAAACGCTATAAAAATAAAACCACTGGTCAGAATGACGTCAAACTTCAACGGAATATTATCGAAGAAGGGGGCAACTTGATGACAGAAGAAAAATAAATTTGTATCCCCCGTCGCAAAAAGGAAGGGGTAATAACTTTTGAAAGTGTGTATCTGTGTGTCTATTTGTGGCACCGTAGCTCCTAAACAGATGAACCGATTTTGACAGTTGCTTTTTTCGTTCAAAAGAAGACTTGGGTGGGAGGGTTAATTTTTTCTGAAGTAATGAAATCCAAATGAGCTGGATTGGAGCTTGAGGGAATTTATTTCCATGACGAGCTCCTGACTAGTGTGATCAAGAGTTCAGATCCACCGGACCTAGTTAAACAAATGGCCCTGGAAACTATACATAATATACCACATTTCTCCTTGAAAATCTATACAGATGGAAGCAGGGGAGAAGATGGCGTTTCGGGCAGTGGAGTATTCATTCCTACTCCCTCTGGGGCCTTGGAATTTAAAATCAGAAACCCGAATTTCTGTTCAGTATTTAGATCAGAACTGATTGCTATCAGGAAGGGTCTGCAGTGTGCTGTTCAGCGGGAGGAGTGTTTCCAGGAAATCTGGATTTTGACTGACAGTCGTGCCTCAATACAGCACCTCGCTAATTGGAGTAATGTGGGCGACAAGACCAGCCTGGACATTCTGAGTCTACTACATACTCTTTCATCAGGACATACAATTCACTTTCAATGGATCCCTTCCCACGTTGGAGTTGAGGGTAATGAAAGGGCTGACTTTTTGGCTAGATCTGCTGCTGCGGAGGGTGTGAGCCCTTGTGGAGATCTTACTTTCAGTGAGATCTCCACAATTTCAAAAATGGAGCTCAATCGCCAATTTAAAACACCTCCCAGACACGCCTGGTATTTTGCAAAATGTCCTGGTGAGTCCTTTAGACTCAAGGGTAGACTCCTCCAGACAACATATTCGAGATTCCTGAGTGGCCACACAAAAGCTCTTAGATTCTCTGGGAATATCAAGACTTTTCCGGAGTGTCACTGGTGCTCTGCTGGAGAGGTTTCACCTGAGCACATTCTATCTTGTTTGGGTTTTACGAAGGACGAGGTCCTTAGTGACCCATTGCTGTTCTTGGATTTTTTGCAGATATTTGGATTCATGGGGGTTGTTTAGCATTGCTAAACATGCTCGAGATAAGTCAAAAAAAAAAAAAAAAAACAGAAAAATAAATAGTTGGAATTTTTAGCAATAGATGGCGCTGTAAGCATCATATTTAACAGTGGTCGACTACAAATGACAAATAAATCAAAAAATATTATTTAAGGTGTAAACTATACGTTAAAACACCGTATTACTCAGTGTGCACGAGGGTATTGGAGTGATACTGTTATGTAAGCCCATCCAACACGGAGAGGTCATATCACGTCGGATGGGGAAAATTGGTTTTTAATTGTCCTGTACCGAAAACCGCATAAAAAGCATCCGTAAAAATCAAATCGGTCTTTAATTTTCGTGAGACTGGCGCAAAAGATGTTCAATATAATGTACCCCGTTTTCTGCAACAAGTTGAAATCGAGAAACAGCATGTTCCACGACTGATTGAAGTGCTTCCGGGGTCACGTTTAGAATGTGTCGCGCAATGCGTGCCTTCAGCTCAACAAAGTTTGAAATCGGAGCACTGAACACAACAGCTTTCAGATAGCCCAATATCCAGAAGTCACACGGGTTACGATCAGGTGATCGGGACGGCCAGGTCTTTTATTGAGACTGCCATAGTGAACTTCTCAGATGCGAAATGAGAAAAAAAAACGTGTATTTGACGTTTTCATAACAACTTCAATGAGTAGGGCGCATGACAGGTGTTTTGATTTACATCTTCTGACACTTGCAGCGCCATCTATTGTTAAAAATTCCAACTATTTATTTTTCTTTTGTCATACGTTTTCCCCCCTTCTTCGATAATATTCCGTTGAAATTTGAGGTCATTCTGACCAGTGGTTTTATTTTTACAGCGTTTTGAAAATGGAACTTTAATTATAATCACCCTGTATATATATATATATATATATATATATATATATATATATATATATATATATATATATATATATATATATATATATATATATATATATATATATATATATATATATATATATATATATATATATATATATACATTAGGGTGGTCCTTATTTTTGAAGTTGTAGATATTTTACACGACGCCCCCCTCAATTTGTTCTATTATACAAATAAATGATCCATGCAAAATTTTAAGTCAATCCATGAACACGTGCCCCTAGGGCCCCATTTTTCGAGTTTCGAAGAAAAAATTGCGGATTTTCTCATTTTTATGTAAAAATATTCCTAGGTTTCACATTTAAAGTAATTTTGAACCTCAATAGATGTTGCTACTTCCAGACCAACCATTCTCTCAC
This sequence comes from Uloborus diversus, assembly GCF_026930045.1. NCBI lineage: Eukaryota > Metazoa > Arthropoda > Arachnida > Araneae > Uloboridae > Uloborus > Uloborus diversus. The sequence continues at coordinate 128,968,154 of NC_072731.1, read as the reverse complement.
TTTCATTCTGTAAAATTTTACATATTACATAGGGTACATGTACACCAATGGCCTTGAGACATGCATACAGCTATTCGCGCTCGTTACAAACCAAGCGGCAGGGGAACATTTTTTTTCCACCAAGATGGACACAATTGATTCTAAAGGCAATTAATGAATGACCTAAGCCATTAATGAATGATTTTTGATAACAACAAATTGCCTCCTCCAGGCTTTGGGAGTGTTGATTTAGAAAAATTTCTGTGTACGTAATAGGTGTGGCAAATAGTAGCGCCCAAATAGGGTCACTAGGTTTGCATGCTATAAATATAAGTAATGACAATTATATTTTAATTCGCTGTTCTTTAGTTATATACTTAAATGTTCATGCATTCTTATAATTTAAATTTTGAAAAATCCTCGATTACCCTACCATAAAAATAAACTCTATTTTCCATATCTAAAATATAAACTTTAAAAAATTCCAGATCGGAATAATGTAAAAATCTATACTTTAAACTGTCTTCTATTTCAGTACATAGTCCTTTATTATCATCAAATTCCTCAGAGGCGTAGCTAGACCCGACTTTCAGGGGGGGGGGGGTATTCTTCTTTTATATATATATATATATATATATATATATATATATATATATATATATATATATATATATATATATATATATATATATATATATATATATATATATATATATATATATATATATATATATATATATATATATATATATATATATATCAGATTATAAAGACTATTTTTACTAGCTTGGTTTGCACTAAAAGTATGAAATAAAAAACAAAAAGACTTCTTGAATTATAATCCGCAAAAAATGAAATTGCTTTTCATATCGTTATATTTATATGTTGCTTTTTATGTATTTACATTTATGCTAATTCTAAAGCAGTTGATAAGATTTGAATAAAAAAAGTTAGGGAAGAAGTATAGGGGGTAGAAAGTTATTCGCTCAAATGCATACCATCTGTTCTCCTTTCAAGTCTTTATTTTTAATTTTATTAGCTGCTTTAGAATTTACATAAATATCTATTTGAGAGAACAACAGCATTTTTCGGGAATTATAAACAGAAGTCTTTTTTTATTTTCTACTTTTTAATCCGAACCAAGCTAATAGAAATAATCTAGATTCATCTCGTTTTTAAACATTTTATTCATGTAATGCTATGCAGTTTTTCTTTTGAATTAAAATAAAATTACCTTCAGAAGGGTCCAATGGGACTAATGCTGCTTTGCAGACTGTACTTCGTTTTCTTCAGACGACATTAACTTTCTCTTTTTAACCGACTTCAAAAAGGAGGCGGTTATCAGTTCATACCGTATGTATGTTTTTTTTTTTTTTTTTGTCCACTCATAGCGTCTCACCTAGTGAACCGATTTTGATGATTCTTTTTTTAATGGATAGGGGATGGCTCAACTTAGGTCCCATTACTTTGTTTGACTATATTTGTTCTTTAGAAAAAAAGTTATGGGCAAAAAACAGTAAATTTTATGCAATTAAAATGATATTGTAGCGAAGTTCGCACTTTTCATCCGTGGATAACGGTGGCTATGTGGTAGAATTCTCGCTTCCCACACGAGCGGCTCGGGTTCAAATCCCGACTAGGACAAAGTGAATTTTACTAAAATTTCGTTTCTACTGTTTCCCGTATTTTCTCGAATGTTCTCTTAATTTCTGTATCTTTCCAAGTCTGGAAAGTTCCAGCACTTTCTCAAGTATTTGCTTCATTTGGCTTTCACATTGTCTTCGCTATCTTCATCTACGCGACAATATGAAACTCATTGTTATAAAAGTTTGGTGCCATATAACAGTAGCATTAATAGTAATTGTAATGATAATTTTGAATAAAGGCTTTTCTAAAGCAATACAGTGATATAGAACCGAACTTCTTACGAGGTAACTTCTTACTTTTACTGATATATCTACATTTACACTAAAAAGAATGAAAAAAAAAAAAAAAAAAAAAAATAGAACCGACTTCAAAATTGCTCTAAAAAGTGAAAAATAATTTTATTCTTTAAACACCATCGATAACACTTTCAAACATAATTTTTGAAGTTGGCGCAAAAACAAAACGTAAAATCCATTGTAACCATGCTTCGTTCATATTTTTATCAAAAAATCATCCAAAGTTAGGAACGAAACATTTATATCGCTACTTAAATATGCTGTCATCAATGCGTAATGCATGTGGTAGTGAAGAAACTGGACCTGGTAAAATTTATACTTGTAGTTGAGTTATGGCTGTGAATGATTTTATCGATCGTTTTTGCGCGAACTTCAAAAATTATGTTTAAAAGTATTATCGATGGTGTTTAAAGAATAAAATTATTTTTCACTTTTTAGAGCAATTTTGAAGTCGGTTCTATTTTTTTTCAAAAATTTTTTTAGAGCAATCCTTTTCGTCATTTTAATTTTTTTCTTTGGGTTGAAAAAGCTTGTTATCGGTCTTCCTCGCTTCATTTATGCTACAATTTTCACTTGAAATGTACTATTTTAAACAGACTGCACGTTTCAAAAAGAATACGCAGTAAATACTGGCTGAAAAATCAATGTGATTGAAATGGATACTCTGGTTAGCAAAGGTCGTTTTGACTATGACCTATGGCACACACGAGACCAGACCAAGAAAAACCTCTATCGTCTAAAACTCCGGTTATGCTATCATTTTCGGATTCCAAACCCAATGATCTTTAAAGCAGCAAACAAAAACATTTTCTTCAACTCAGAAACAGAGGAATTTTCTTCAAGAGCTGAGGAGGCAGTGGAAAAAAGGGAGAAATGCGTTCCACGAATTAGGCTTTCCATGAAGATTAACCAAAGGACAGTCGTTTCGCGCACTTTCTTGGAAGAAGAGTAAAGGGGTGAAATTCACAGGTGTGACATGTTAAGATGAACATTTTAAGTTCATGGTTAAAGGTCATTCAAGTTAAAAGCCATTTTGCTCTGTTATCTGGATTAGTACTGTTCTGTGGTTGCTCTCTTTCTTAAAATTGTGATTACTTAGAAAGCCAAAACGGTAGGAGTGAAAAGAAAGTAAGTTTTTTTTTGAAGTAATGAAAAAAGGAAATTCGTAGAATACTGGCCAAGTTAAATTTGCTGCAATTGATAACCTCAAGAGGATAAATAATGAATCAAAAAAAAAAAAAAAAAAATCTGGGACCAAAAAGCAATAAAAGACTTTTTCTTGAAAAAGATATGCTTAAAGTTTCTTTTACTGTCAAAATGATTCCTTAAACTCGCAATAAAGCACTTAATAATGTAATAATAAAAAAAATACCTAACAAAACCAATAAAGAGGAATTTTAATCAAGAGCCCATATTGTCTTTAGTATTGATTTCAAATTTTCACTATCATGTTTCAAATTTCTATAAAAAGTTTCTTAAAGCTCCCGTATTTCAAAACCTGTTTATATCGATTTTTTTCTCTAATGTGAAATTCGAAATATACAGATTCGACTGTATGCAATATTCCCACTGCGCGGCTCATAAAATTAAACATATTTAACAAGTTGCAGAATCTATGACAAAGAAATGCTGCATATACGTGGATTTAACAAACCAATCTCATTTCTAAAGCGAAGTGTCAAATTTCACTCAATTATCAAAAAATTGTCGCAGCAGAGGGAGGCGTCTTTATGCTTGAGGGTCACACATGGAGAGATTTTCAATGGCATTGGGGGGGGGAGCAAAGTGATTTTTTGACCTTTATTACTCAGAAAAAAGTCGTTTTGATTTTTTTTCTTTTTCTTCTTTTTTTTTCTTTCTGTTCCCTCTTTTTCCCTTTTTTTTGAGACTAACGTTTCGGGGGGGGGGGACAACCCCCCCCCTTAGCTACGCCCCTGAAATTCCTCTTGCAATTCACAAGATTTAGAAACCGAAATGGGTATCTATCCTAACCTGTTGAACCTTTTTTTCTATATCTGGTCTACCACAATGCAAAAAAGCTTGACAACTATTGATATCTGCTTGAATTTCATCAATGTTAGACAAGTGCCATATTAGGGACAAAGATGCTGCTCATTTATTAACAGCCTATGTAGATGCAGTAAATTTGAATCCAAATAACCTTATAATCAATCGTACATCCCTTAAGAGAGCAAGAGACAATCTTCGAGATGTAAAATCAGATTTCATGAATTTAAATTTAGATTTTTTAGTTATTCCCTGGGATACAAAGCTACATCCAGATGTAACTGGAAAAAAAAAAAAACGCCGATAGGCTTACCATGATAGCTTCAGGTCCCAATGTTGAACAGCTACTCAGAATTTCTGAGATATTTCTTCAGTTGTATATGATATCTTAGATGATTGCTCTTTATTGCTAACTGTTCAAGCTGTAGTGTTTTATACAGCGGCTTACAATACCGGCCGTATAAATTGTGCATGTAATTTTTTTAGAGAAAAAGCTGAACGGTGATATATTGCATTTGTATTACTACCATCATGCACTTGAAATCGTACTGCAGAGTGTCTTTAAAGTCCTTTCTTAGTTCTAGACTCGATATTCCATTATTTAAGCGCTTCAAAATTCAAAAAGTACACATACCACTTAAATTCTAAAAGAAGAATTTGATGACATATTATTGTTCGTAGAAAGCGGAATTAAGAAATATTACAGAGAATTCTCATAACGTGTAATAATATTTCTTGGTGAAGTCCTCCCTCCTACAGGGATATGTTTTCGGCAACCTGGAGCTTATCTGTGAGCCAGATGGGTGGCAAAAAGAATTTATTGTTTGAATATTTATATATTTAGGAAACTATTTAAATTGACTTTACATGAAGAGAATGCCCGTAAATTCTGTTTTACAGTTAAATGTTGTATGAAGATACAGTTTTTCGCAGCAACCCATTCTAGGCCTTTTAAATTAATGTAAAGTCTAGTGTCTAAAAAACCTGCAGCGTACAAAATGATAACAAACATGCAGCAGAAGCAGTGATTGAAAAATTCATAAATCACCTATGGGACTTAGGGGATGAAATAGTAGCTTTGTCCGTATTGGATGAAGGAATACTCTTTGAAGATAGGATAAGACTACTTCAAAAAAATTCTTGCTGAATAGGAAGACGTGTCTGATGACTGTATAAAAAATTTCAGGTAACAGTAGATGATTTGGAATACTTTCTTAGTAAAGATCTTCCTCTTTATAGAATCAATTACAAGTCAATAAAACTGTTTGATAAGTTACAAACACCAAAAGATGTTTTCCTATTTGATCTTGATTCATGGCAAAATGAAGGAAGCTATTTAAAGGGAAGAGATATCGTTAAAATGCTGAAAGTTGTGAATGATACAACTGAAAGAGGAGCACAATTAATCGGAGAATTTCACAATCAATTTACCAAATATGAGTCACAAAAGCAATTTAGTATTTTACAGACCGTCCAAGACTATCGGGAAAAAATGCACACGATTGAGATACATTGAGAAAAGCGTACGATTAAGGTAAAGTTTCTAAAGCACTATTTCATTCTTATTCAATGTAAAATCTTTAAACGATATGAAGTAATTAAAAAGATTAATTTTAGTGCTACCTCGCTGTAAAAAAATATTTTGCAAACATAGGAGAAACGATGAACGGGGTCTGAAGTAAAAGCTCGAAGATTTGTAAGAAAATTATCAAAAGTGCTAAAGTTCAACGTCCTAGGGGCATGTGTTATTATTGACCGATCGAGTTCAAATTTTGCACCGAATACTTTTTATTATAGTGTCACAAAACTAAGGGGCGTCACTTGTTGAATTCCGAAAAAAAAAAATTCCCATATAAATAAGGACCACCCTAATATACATATATATATATATATATATATATATATATATATATATATATATATATATATATATATATATATATATATATATATATATATATATATATATATATATATATATATATATATATATTTAAATGTTTAATCCGTATCCGTATTTTGATCTGTATTTATCTACTACCGCGGATCTACTTTTTTAACGATCCGGCACATCACTACACAATCCCTGATTTGTCCCAATATTGGTTTTTGCTATTGTTATGTTATTCTTCCTTTTGGATTTCTCGGCATCCTTCAAAAAAGTGAGACTAAGTTCTCTATTCACTGTTTGTAAAGGTGTTCTCGGCTCTGTTATTTCGTCGGTCGGGGTAAGTCGGGTGGAATGGGTCAGCGCTGCATTTATGCTGAAACAAAATGCGAAAAAATACTTCTAGCCTGTCCAGAAGCAGCTTTACATTCTTGCTCCTGTATCCTACATTTACCAAACTATCTAGAAATAAGCTTACTCCCTCTCAATTTTGACGGAGATTTCTTTAAAGAGTAAATCATAGCCTTGATTATATTTTCGCCGTAGATGACATTTTTTGAAGAAACAGTGCCATTACCCTAACGGGAATACCTTCCGTAGCAAATTCTACATTTGGGTAGTTGATTTGGGTAAAAACATTTTGAGATCCGTATCCGCGGATCTTGCCACTAATGATCCGTATCCGCGGATCTACTTTTTTAACGATCCGGCACATCACTACACAATCCCTGATTTGTCCCAAATCTAGCATATCTGGGATGACTTGAGACGGTAAATTGGACAGCCAATGAGTTATATCGAATTAGTGGTGTGTTTACAGTAACTGTGGTATGCCATGACGTAGGACATTATGTCAGGTGCATTTCGGCTATAAAGGAAACCGAACAGAAGTCAGCTTGAAATGGTCTTCATGTGTCTAATTTTGTATGCTGGACTAAATATTGAAAATTTTAAACGGAATTGGACAACAGTGACGATTTGACAATTATAACGTTTCTTCAGTCTGAAACACAGTAAAGGACGAACAACATTTTTCTTACTATATGAGTAACTTTGTTGGACATACAGAGACAACAGGCCTCGAACTCTTTTTTTTATTTTTAGAAGGAATGAGGTAACTCACCTTCTGAACGAGAGACTTTGTGCATTTGTACTGGATGTACTTCTCTGCGGAGGCGAGTAAAGCACACACCGTGTCCACGTTGATGCAGGCCTGCACAAATCCCAGACACGCCTTGCGCAGCTCTTCCAGGCCGTAGTAGTCAGCTGCGTTCATCAAACCTGCAGAAAGACACTCTGTCAGTAGGACATAAAAAGTGAAACTAAATCTGGGAATTACAGAACGATAATACATACTATACGGAAGAGAGTCCTTCAGGGGCTCCCCGATGGGAGGTCACTGTGACCTCCCAATAATTTCCTTGTTCGACAACTTTTGTCTGACGATTCGTTAAAATTATCATCATTCGGCAGAGTTTGGAGTTCTATTCGGCAAATAGAGACTTTCCGCCCTCCCAAAAATTTTGAAAATCGCGGGGGCCTTGAAGCAACTCTTCATGTGTATTAGTATTAAGTTACCACCCCTAAGGCAGGGCTAAGGCGGAAGTAAATGCGATGTACCGACAACCCAGTTATCTTATCCGGAGACTACAGTTTCGTCCTTGTTATAGCCACATGTATTCATATGCATTTTTAATTATCAAGATAATTTTTTCACTCTAAGGTTAGAAGTAGCGTGCTACAAATAGTGAAATTACTGTAGTCGCTACATTTTTTCGTAGTTTGTAGTGTAGCGTACTACTTAAAAAAGAAATAGCCAAGCGAGTAACCTTTTGCGATTCTTTTCTTTCAATCTTCAACCTTGATTTTGTCCTCTTTGAAAAATGAGTGTAAATTGTACACTCTAGAAAAACTCATCTCTCCTAAAAGTAGCGACTACATTTCAAAAGTAATTTACAGTCACTACATTTTGATAAAATTAGCTTTAGTTGTAATTCACTACAGTTTGACCATCGATTACATGGAAAGGCTAATATCCGGTTTATAGGCGGAAATGGACGTATCTATTAGTTTATAGGAGTGTTAATTGGTTTGTTTCAGATGTGCACTTTTGCATCTCTATTATTTAGCCTTAGTTTTGTAAAAATGAAAATTTGCTCGCAGCAACATTTTTTTAAACTAAAGTAGATTTGATCTCTATTCTCACGGCAAAAATTAATTGATTTATTTATTCACAACAAAGTTTTGAGCTTACCATTTTGCTTTTACGTTCCTGAACGAAATGAAAATATTTTCTTTTCTTTTTGTTGTTTCTACGGTAACTATCTTTGTTTCCCCTTACTTCATTTCTGAGAATGCAATAAATGAAGAAGGCACTAGTGACATTATAAAACTCGTGTATCAATATACCATCGCTATTTTCCCATCTTCCCTGCTAGATTGAATCATATGGAATCGTCTTTACTTGGCAGATTGCCAGATTACATACAATCCGTGGTCAAACAGTACATTTGGGGTAGTAACAGTAACTCTAGTTATAGTTAACTACAAATAAAATGTTTTTCCAGTTACTGGTCTCTTTTACATACACAAAGTGTTCCGTTTTAATCTGCGAGACCTTTTTTTTTTTGCAACAGTTAGTCCTAGATGTATACTTCCAGTTGCAAAAATGTTGCAGAGTTAAGATATTGAAGGTTTGAAGTGAAAATGAAAATAAGTCTAAAAATACAAAACTTAACTTTTTATACGGGCCCCAGGTTCCGTAACAGGGAAGTTATCTCCATTGAAAAATAATTCCAACACAAAAAGTTTGAAATTAGTACGACGAATATTCACCGTGTTATGAAACGCAGCGTTTGACTTAAACCTCTTATCACTCACCGTCAATAAAACTTTTTGGGGGAAAATATAGTGGTTAACAAGTGTTAAAAATTATATGTTTGCACAGAGTGTGGTTTTTCAACTTGTTCCAGGTTTTGTAGCGTGTTTTTGCTTATCATGGCATAACATTTGCTTTTATTTTTGAATAGCAATGAAAAATATACATACCTTGTTTTTCTTACTTTGACAACCTGTCATTTTTCTGAAAGCGCGATAAATTCCAATCTCATCTTCTGTATGGTCCCTTAAAACTTTGAACTGGAATATTTAATTGAGTTTTGGTCGGGTAAATGTCTTCTTTTATTTTTTGTCAGTAATAGTTTTCAATAAAGATTATTTCTCCAAATATTAGGGGACCTAAGGTCCGTATAATAAAAAAATATTAAATAAAAACAACAAACCCGACTGCGTAAAAACAAAAACAAAAAAAAAAAAAAAAAAAAACTAAAAAGAAAAATGTATTATAAACCCAGTAGTTTAAAATGCTATTAAGTACTATTGAATAACTACACCATTGAAATAGTTTTATGATCGTACACCCAGTAGTTTAAAATGTTATTAGGTACTACTGAATAACTACACAATTGAAACAGTTTTATAATCGTCAAGATAAGACAAATCATAAATTCAAAAGCAGAATAGAAGCATCAACAGTCGGGGCCGATTCAAATTTGATGGGGTTCCTTGATTCATAAAGGAATGGGCCCCGACTGTTGATCATTCTATTCTGCTTTTGAATTTATGATTTGTCTTATCTGTGTACGATTATAAAACTATTTCAATGGTGTAGTTATTCAGTAGTACTTAATAACATTCTAAACTACTGAGCTTATACATTTTTCTTTTTAAGTGTTTTTGGTTTTTACGCAGTCGAGTGTTTTGTTTTTATTTATTATTTTTTTATTCCACACTTTTTAGTTAATTTTTGTTGACTTAGTTATTGTGATTATAAGACGGTACATTTTGCAATCTGATTTGATCATTGAGAGAGTTTGTAGTATTTTTAAACTAAGTAACTTGCGGTTGTCTAAACTACTGATAACTTGTCCCTCTAGGGACATAACTCGGCTTAAAGCTACATGTGCTTAACCTTCACCAAAAATGCGTGAACTTAAGTTAACCATAGCACAGCTTTATAAACGGCCTGTATAACTCATGATGACGCGAGCAAAGAAATATCGTCAGTCAAATCTTTCTCGCAAAACTAAAACAGCCTGTCAAGAAAATACACGTCGTGAAACTCAGCCCCCTGAATCACGACAAAAACAAATGCAACACGTTAGAGATAAAAATCGAATTAGTAGACTTTCCTTTTTTTTTTTTTTTTTGTGCTTATTGCACGGGTTTGTTTTGATGAGGACTACAATCTCAGTGTCTTGCCTCCCTTACGCATGATATTTTTTTTATTACAGTACAGAATACATATAAACAGCACATGAAAGAATTTACACCAGAAAAAGCGGAAAGTACATCCGGAGCCAGGGTGGGAGTCGAACCCACCGCCTCAAGTGTGAGAAGCAATCGCTTAGAACACTCAACCACTGTGGCCCCAATCAGTAAACTTTTAGTAAACGAAAAATTCTGGCAATTAAAGCTACCTGCATTTGTCGCACGCTGTGTCGATCCTGAACTGACAAAATGGCAACTTGTTGTTAATATGGTGAGTTTTGATTACTGTCATATGTTTAGTGACACCCCACAAATCGACTGATGTAAGAATTACCAAAATTGGCCAAGGTGTTTAGCCCCTACAACGCCACATAGGAGCAAACATACATACATAGGCTTATAAACACATTACCCTCCTTTGCGTCGCGCACGCGCACTCGGGTAAAAAGTTAAATTTCGAATTTTTTTAATCATTTTTATTTTTGCTTCAAACTTTCAATATCTTAACTCTGCATCTGATTTTGAACATTTTTGCAACTGGAAGTACACATCTGGGCAAAATCTTTGTTGTTGCAGTTATGTCTAACACAGTTTGTGCATACAGTTGAGCACTTCAGTCCACTTTCAGACTTTTCAAACATTCACTATATCCAATGAACCTCTCAGAGCAAGCACAAGATACACTCCTGTTTGTGAAAATTGCAACACCATGAAAGAAGCATCATAGTTGAATGAAATTTAATACACAGTTGAGTGATAATAGTACAAATAAATGATTACATTTTCAAACCAAACAAACAATAAAAAAAGTTAGAAATTAGTATAGTGTGTGGCTATCACGCGCCGCAATAAGAGCTGCTACACGACGCGGCATGGAGTGAAACAAAGTTTGAATATCTGCCTGCGGAAGAGTATTCCTTATTGTTTGTATGCGCAACCAAAGTTCGGCTGTCGAAGCAACAGGACGAGGATCACGAGCAAGACGCCGCCCAACGAAATCCCACACATGTTCAATCGGTGACATATCCTTGGAATATGCAGGCCAAGGAAGAAGCTGTACCTGCTGCGAATCAAGATAGGATTTGATAGTCCTGGCGACATGTGGACGGGCATTATCCTGCTGGAATACAGCCGCTGGCAATCCTTGCAGGAAAGGAGTAGCTTGAGGCTGTAAAACTTCGTTTATGTATCGGGTACTGTTCAAACTGCCCACAATTCGTAGCAATTGTGATCGTCCATGATATGCTATGGCACCCCAGACCATAACTCCGGGTGTTCGTCCACTGTGGCGTTCGATAATGTACTCCGGAATGTGCCGTTCACCGGCATAGCGCCTGACACGAATTCGGCCATCTTGGTGCCACAAATTGAAGCGGGATTCGTCGGAAAAGACGACCTGCTGTCAATCAGCACGCCAGCTCCTATGCACATTGGCCCATTGTAGCCGCAGACGGCGATGGTTTTGCGCGAGAGGAATCCTGTATAAAGGAATCCTTGCGCGCAGCCCACGCTGCAGCAGATGTCTCTGAATTGATGAAGCAAACAATGAAACACCTGTAGCTGTTAACCATTGTGCTGCCAATTGTCTAGAAGATGCTGTGCTGTCCGCCAGCACCATACGCACCAGGTGTCTGTCATCGTGAGCTGACGTCACATTTCGGGGTCCTCTCCCGGATTTCCGAGCTGTCCGACCCTCGTCCGTCCACCGCTTCCAAATACGCATGATTGTGCTGCTGTTACGCTGCACACGAACGGCTACTGCAAGATAAAACAATGCAGCTTCACGAAGGCCGATGATTCTGCTCCGTTCAAACTCCGAAATTTGCTCCAATTTCGCTTTCTTTCGAAGAAGAGGCATAAGAAAGATTCAGTTAACGTTTACTCTAGCATGTAACCACCGATAATCATACACGCCTCGCTACAGCCGTCTATTTATATTCGGTTCGATCCGCCGTTCAGAGGGCGCTGCTCAGCATACGCATGCGCTACCCGTCTGCAATTCTAATCATTTGCATACCATGCCCTACTTTACATTTCCTGCAATTTTCAGCTCACTCGCGTAAGTTCTTAGTTGTTTTGCAATTTTCACAAACAGGAGTGTATGAGCCACAGAGGGATCGGCTGTTGAAATAGGACGCAGATGATATTTCTGTGGTGCTTTCCCCTTCTTTCTACCCATCAAAAATGTTACTAACTTTCTCATACTTGCAAGTGACATATGCAATGCACTGCATTGCTGGCATATTTCCTTGAAGCTTGCAAATCATTACCGAAAAAAAAAAAAAAAAGATGGAGAAAGTATCTACCATCTATAACAGGGGTTCCCAACCCCACAAAGGGGTCACGAAGCATTAATTAAGGGGTCGCGATATTATCCCTTTCCTTTAAAAATGCATCATTGCATAGTTTAAAAAATAAAATACATGGGGGGGGGGAATAGCATCATTTCAGAGTATCATCAATACTTGAGCGCAATCGCGAATTCAGGAGAAGAACTATAGAGTTACAGTCAGCAACCCCCCCCCCCCCTACTCTCATGCCAGAGTACTCGACCCTCCAACGTCTTCTCAGGTTATCTTGAACTTTGGTTTCGGGACTTCAAGCTCTACAAATTTCCGCAAAAGAGTCCCGAATTTACTCTCTCTAACATCACCCAAACCCGTCTAAAATTCCGTTTTTGGAACTGCAATTTCGAATCATTTCTATGCAAGGTGCTCTGAACCCCGATTCATATCCTGAAAGATGTTCTGTAGTTCCGTTTTTAAGACTTAATTTTGGAAATATTCTGGAAAAAAAAACCCAGAACCCCATACTCCATCCCGTCCGCTTACTTGATCAAAAATAGCCAAGAAATGGGTTTTTAGGATTTTAATCTCGGAAAAAATTCCAGGGGAGTGCCTGCTGTCCTCCTTCACATATTTAGAGAACATATAAAATCTAGCTTTTAGGGCTAAAATTGCAAAACCATAACAGGTGAGTGTCTTCTAACATTTCCCCTTGTCATCAAAGATAACCTACGTACCATTCTTTTTTTTTCTTTTTTCTTTTCTTTTTTTTTTTGAACTTAAATTGCGAAAAAATTTCTTGGGAGTACTCCCCATCCTCTCTTACACCGCACTATTAAACTTCGTCTAATATTTCGTTTTTTGAATTTCAACTCCGAAAAAATACCAGGAGATATTTTACATCCTGCATTACATTAATACTCCAAATACAAACTGTTTTCCCTAATGTTCGCAAAGATGGCCTATAATTGCGTCTTTAGGTTGTCAAATTCAAAAAAATTCCGGGGAAAGGAATCCCGTTCCGAATCCCTTTTCTTCCCGTAATTTCAACAAAGACGGTCTACAACTGAGCCTAACTATGACATATCATTTTCATTTTCGAAAAATTAGAGAGCATCCCTTCTCTCCCCCCCCCCCTCCTTCCTTGTATTGGTCATTGCTCTCATCAAGTCTTCTTCTACCGTTGAATCACTACAGGTTCTGCTGGACCACCTAAATTTGTATCTGCGTTGGATCGTTGGGTAGCTGATTTAACACCTCTGTCAAAAAAAATTTATCGCATAATGTACTCAAAAGTTTTAGATAGTGTTGCAAGTATATGTGCGCATGTTTAGCATAATTCATATAACTAGCTGCGTAAAAGAGAGGCAGCTTGGTGTTTGCAAATGAGAACTCCCACCGACTTAGAGGGTGCAGCATTGCCCGTCTCACTATTAGCAATTTTGGTTTATCTCCCCTTACGGTGGTGGCAAAAGATTGTAGAAAAGTAGAAATAAATTAATTAAGAAAGAGGGAAACTTCAGTCAATTCGGATTTTTTTTGGGCTGCGCAGGGATTTAGTTTTAGATATCTCTCCAGCGCTCTAAACAGTTAAATAACTCCAGTCACAACTAAATTAATTACTGAGCTCGCTTTTGATCATTTCATGATGAGCCTTCTGACATTACTACATCATTGTGTGGCATTTTGTATTTCGGAAAAGTTTGAAATCAGTGAAATTTTTTGTGAACTTCACTGCGATTGTTGATTTTAGAATGCAAATTGCAGGGTTCTCCCCCTCCCCCCCCCAAGCGATGTCTCCCACCCCTCAAGCATTACCGAGTTCCCTTTCAGAATAAAAGCACTCAAAAGAGAAAGAAATACCCTTTGAAAAAACTACCTTAAAATTCCAATGACGCAATCTGTGCTATGGACCCCCCCCCCCCCCCGCCTGTGCCCCCTGGTTAATTAGAATTTTTATCCATTAGAGTTTTATATTTTACTATTATAGAGTTTGGTGTTTGCGATTTGGAGGAAATTTTTCAAGTAATAGAAAATATTTTTTTTTTTTTTAAATAGGATTATTTTGTCCCCCTCCCTTTCCCCCCAAACCCGACGCACAAAATGCTGGGACTTTTCACCCGTTCTTACTGGCAGGGTAAGAAGTAATTTGCAACAGGTTTAAAGTTTTTCTTTTGTTTGTTTGGATGTTTGGGTTTGGTCATTTTTTGGCCTAATTTTACTGTACTATGAACTACTAAACGGTGTTGTAACTAAAGGGATAAAGTAATTCATTGTAAATTACAGAAAAAAAAAATGATTGATTTCACTAAGAAAAGGCTAACACAAGCTCTGAAAGTCCAAAAAAGGTTGTTCCATCAGCAAGACGCGTTCTAGAAAGAAAACCCTTTGAGCATTTTCATAGCTACTATATGTGTTAAATGGCTTCACTGCCAATAAATTGCCTAAGGAATGTTTAGACGCCTCAAGCTGCTGAGAACAATTTGTATAGGTTTGAAGGTGTAAAATTCTGGTTGAAGATCGAGTTTGCAGAGAATTCTTGCACGCGGCACCATAATGGAATGGATGTCTGCTTTATTCTAAATGATTAGTGAAATCAATCATGTCTTTGGTAATTCACGTTTTATATTTATAAAGAAATATGTTATATATCTATATGTGTGTGTGTCTGTGTTCGAAACTTTTTGATTACGGGGACTCACCGAGCAAGGTCCTGGCCTGTAGGGTAACACAACCGGTGTGGATGTACTCGATGAGCTGCCGGAAGACATCCGGTTCGAATTCCTCTACGATCAGAGTCTGGTGACCCACCCCGGGTCCTGGAATCTACGCATAGAAAAAAGAAACATGAGTATTAGCTCACACCGATATTACACGTAAGGATGTGGTAGGGGGGACATCGTCCGCTTGTTGAGGATATTGTGCAGAACAATGTGAATATTGCGTATGCTGCTTGGCGGCTACTTATCACATATATGTATGAATGGATTAGCCAAGAAAGCATTAAAAACATCTCAAACTATTGCAAAAACATTAGTTAATAAGTCTTGGGGGCACCTTTCGGAAGTAAAATAACCTGAATACGTCTAGAAATTGAGCCTTACTACTAAGGGACGGTTGTTGTGATGACCAGAGGACATGTGTGATTTCTTGTTCCTCAGACCAAGTCTGAACAAGTTTAGTTCTATGAATTGGACTATCATTACTCAAGAAAATGATATCTCTTGATAAGAATAATGTGTACACCTGGTTGGCTAAAATGTTTATATACTCTGTTGAAATTATTCAGTTTAGGTTTATGGTAAGGCCTTCAGAAAGCCTACGAGATCTCTAATCAAATCAGAACAGAGTTGCCACAGAGTTAAATTAAAAAATTACGATCTTTGATCTGGGTGCTATGCAAGTGCAGTCGTTCTCTAGTCACAAATAAGTTTCGTGACAACTAGATGCTCTCTGTTTGTATCTCAGAGTGAAGATGGGTAGAGACTGAATTCCACTTTGAAATAGGGAGGAAGCTGCCGTGAGCACAGGTCACGTGGGGAGCATCAGACGTTTAGCTCCTTGGCGCCCTAAATTTATTAGCGAGTGTTGCATGCGATACGTTGCAAATTTTAATCTTTCCGCTTCTTGAAATCTTTTACGGTTACTTGTAAGGGGCCATTCATTAATTACATAAGGGTCCCGAGGGGAAGAGGATTAGAAAAATCTCTACATATCCTTACTTCGGGGGGGGGGGGAGCAAACTCATTCATACGTAATATTTTCCAAGTCGATATTTTATATTAGAAATCAGGCGGTCAAGTGGTTTTCAGGGAACAAATTTCATTTGCGTCTAGAAGGAAAAAACGTATGAGGATTAGCTGTTTTTAGCTTGTTTTATAAAGAATGAATAGTGTAAAATATAATAATAGAATTACACTATGTATGATATGTTCGATTTACAATTAATATCGCATTATATAATGTATTTGAAAAATGAAAAATGCTTGATGAACGTCAAAAAGGAAGTTTCAGTGTAACTGATACTTTTCTAACTACATTTTTTGTTTTGAAAAGCGAAATGGGGGTCTTACGTAAGAATTGGGGGTTGGGTTTGAAAAATCTAACGTTCCCCTCCATGGAGGGTAGAGGGGGGGGAGGTCAAAAATTTCCAAAATCAGCCTTAGGTAATTAATGAATGGCCTTACAACGTATAAACACAGTTTGCTGCAGGCATAATCCAGGAACGGCAAATAGGAAAATAAATTTTCCACTTGTTCCATATCAGTTTCTAAAAAGTTTCAAAAAATTGCAATTGATGCATATGACTTTATCAGAAAGCATTCATAATGTCTAATGCAAATACTACAATAGAATATTGAGAGAGTATTTCATTTAAAATAAAGCACACGATTGCAATATTTACCGTCTAAATTTTATTTAGAACAAAAAACCAGAAACAAGGACTTCCTGATTATCAGAAATAAACTATACAAATTATTTGTTTTTAATTATTTGACTACACAAACCAGAATCATAAATCCATAAGCTTGGAAGTGACCATCCCTCCAAGAGCACCGCCTCAAATTCCACGTAGTCCCCCCCCCCCCAAAAAAAGAGCCAGTTAAAATAACCTTCAGCTAAAAATTGCATTAGCTTAGTTTGTGCAATTCCCCCTGCCCTCCTTCTCGTGGACACCTTGAATCACTAATGATAATTCATACAAAAAAGAAAAAAGTCACCAATGTGTACAATTTTGCTTACAGTTTCACTGACCCTTAAATAGTAAACTGAATTGTATTTCCCTACGAATAGCATTCATCCGACGATGTAATATTAGTATAAAGCTTAATTCAAATCCCAACTTGAATTGAGGCAGTGAAAAGCAAAGAGATGTATGTGAACATTTTCAAGTTTTGAGTAAAATACGTTTTAAGATAACGTCTTAGGTAGGCTTTCATTAAATATTTTGAATAAATCACACTGTACAGCATTACCTACCAGGGCTACTTATTCTATTTCTTGCGGCAAAACAAACGAGAGGTGCCTCTTCTATTTGTACTGGTTATCTCCAAATTTTTAATTTTGCCACTTCTTTGCTTCTCACTGCCTCAATTAGCTTTATGGAAAAAAACTTAATGAGGTCACAGGCATCTGTAAAGATACGAACATCTATATTAAGTATTTTATGAGATAAAAGAGCGCAAATGCCCAGTTCAAGTTGTTAATTTTGGTAATGTCTGCAGATATCTTTTTAATACTTGAGTCATTTTTCACTGAATTGTGTTTCTTTTAGGTGTGACAATCCGTTTGATAATTTTCCCTGCATTCTGCGCACACAAGCAACTTGTTTTCGCTTTACTGCCGAGGGTAGTTTTGGGATTGGATAAGACTTCTGAAGAATCTTTGTAGATATTTCTTTACTAATGGATATTTGTCTGAAAGTTGATGGATTTGTGGAGACAGAACTGATGTGGCAGCACTTTCAAGAGAAATGTCAGGAGTAGCTACTTCAATTAAATCAGATATAGCAAAAAAATGATCTGGAATAGCGTTAGGATTGAGAAGGAATATTCCTCAAGCTTTAAAACTGATGTAGCTTTTCCCACGGCATTCCATAAGGTTTTTGAGCTTCATTTTTCGATATTTCTCCTTTTTTTTCAATAGCCAGAATAAAGTTATCTTCACGCCACTGCCCCATAATAACTGTATGCTTCCTCGCGTATTTTTGTTGCTTTCTTAAAAAAAAAAAAAAAAAAAAAAAAAAAAAAAAAAAACACACTCCTTTATTACACGTTTGAAAAATTTGGCATCTCCCCTCATTATGTGGGAGGGATGCCACATAGGTATACAATACGTAAGTAGCAGCATATAAGGTAAACGCACCAGTAGCGGCCACTTTAATGTTTATAGTTGAAAAATAAGGACTCCAGGTCTCCCAATGGATTCAAATTTGCATAAGGTAGAGCTCAGGCTATATTGTAGTGAGCAGTTCAAGGAGGAGTAGGGAAATCATGGAAAATTGTTATCAACTATTCAGTTTGGTCGTCTTGATTGTTCATGTTTTTTCAGCTGTCTTCTAACGCTTCTCCATAACGAGGTATGTAAACATCGTGATCGTGTTGTATTATGAATAGAACAATGTTCAAAAATAATATTTTTAGAGCTGTAACCATGTTATGAAATGTGAAAGATCATGTTTGGAACGTTTTCAACTCAAAATAGTTGTTTTCTTGGCCGAAAGTTTATATGGCCACTACTAGTACCAAAAAACTTGGGTGACTCAAAAGTGGCCACCGAGTGGCCACTACTGAATCAGGAAGGTTTTTCATAAATGAACTCGATTTTCATTTCAATAGGTTGTAATCTCTTTACATAATAACGAGCCTCATTTCTGATATAGTATTATTGTGTGATCTAGTAGTGGCCACCTGGTGGCCACATCTAAACAACAATATGGCCACTAATGACTCACGTACAGCCACTGGTGTATCAAATTTGAGGTTTGGAGAAAAATTTAACAAACTGACATTCTGGCATTTTCTAAAAATTGGATTAATAAGAAAGAGTAGTGCAATAATATGCTCATTGAATTTCAAATGTGGTAGTTAATATTGTAGGCCCACAATATTATTCCATAGTGGTGCACTTGGTGGCCACTACTCGGTGGCCAAACTCATACGCTCCCACAGTTTTTGACCTTGCGATGGCCCTGCATTCGTTTTATTGCTCTTTTTTTCTTCCATTTAAAAAAAAACCCCGTAAACTTGCAAGATTGTGCACATATGGGTGGGGGGGGGGGGAGGTCGATTTACCCCTGAGCTATGGGCCGGTTTTGTGTAATCGCTCGGACCGTTTTAACGGTCCAGTCTGGCCCTGTCTACAAGGTCAAGGGCAAGCGCGGATCTAGAGGGTCATGATAGTCCAAAAACCCATGAGATCCATGAGAGGACATCATAGCAGCTAAGAAAGATTCGCTATTATTTCAGCTAAGTCGCGCTGACTTTGGCAAGAAACAAGTTGCGAAAGTGCGCAAAATTGTTGCAGAAGCTAAACATTATAGATTCATTTCATGCCACGTGACCTGGTGGTCCCCATCCAACTGTCTCCGATTTTGAAAACGTTTTATTAAGATGATCTTTTGAAACTAACCTATGCAAATTTTCAGCTTCCAAGACACAAATCATGAGGATCTGGGATACCTCAAAAAGTAGAAAAAAGTGGGCTCCAAAATGGCCCCCTATGGGGGAATCGTGCTGAACATGGCAATTCGTTTCAAAAAGCTGACCCGCCATTTTGAAACACTTATTTTTTTATTAATCCTAGAATTTTTAGAAGCTGAAAATTTGCCAATGTGAGTTTCAAAGGCATGTCTACACCCTTATAAAATTTCGTTCAAATCAGAGATGGTCGGTGGAGACGACGATGTTGCTTGACATGGAATGACTCAGTTTTGACGTATTTTTTGCTACCTGTTTCCTGCCAAAGCCAGCGCGACTCAGCTTATATAATAGCGAACCTTTTTTACCTGCTGTGATGTGCTTACGCAGAAAAACTTTCGGCCTTTATACTATGGTCTGGCGCTCACGAGCTCTTGATCTATGACTCATGATCCCCCTTAAAGTAAACAAATTCTGCCTAAATTTTTGTGAGACTTCATTTGGATAAATTATTGGCGGAGAGCCCCATATCCTCTTTCTGTGTCCGAATACTGAACTTATGATTTCCTCTTCCGGTAATGACACTCTCCAAAATCAGAAACTTGGAGAGAGTCGTTTCATATATGACCTGTGTTTGTATATCATCATAAACTTGTAACGAAACGGTCCTTTGAAACTCGATGAGTCTTTTAGACAAACTCTGTACTTTGAATTAAATTTTGATTGTTTTAATGAATAGATAACTAATTGAAGGCATAAAAGGTTGATACTTAACCATTATACCAATAAAAATAGAAATAGGAAATGAAACTGATGTACCTGCTGAAAAGGGATGTTGAGAATGGGTTCGGAGCTCCTCTTGAGGAACATCTTGAGCTTGGTCTCTCGCGTGGACTCGCGTTTTGACTTGGGGGTCGAGGTCTCTGGCCTGGCGGGCGTCTGCTGCTGCGCTCCGTACAGGATTTTGTGGAACACCCTGCAAAGAAAGTCACGGAATCAAAAGTTGTGCCTTTTTTTCATCTGATATAGTCAATAAATGGTAGTTTGAAGTTTCGCGAAACAGACAGTCATCTGAATTCATCACGTTCTGCGTAAAGCGAAAAGGATAAAACTTATGAATGTTTTTTGTTGATCAACAATAAAAATTGCATTCAAATTATAATTAAACTATGTTGAGAGATATAATACAGGTTGTGGCAAGATAACTTTCTTACTTCAAATCTCATTAAAACCCATTTCATGAATCAGAACATTTTTTTTTATCATTGTAGGTGAAGTTTGTTTTCCGCAATTTTGAACATCAAGTCTGGTAGGGGAAACCTCCTATTGTCTATGCATTGGATAAGTTGATTTCTGCCCTTTCTCATGACCCCATCAAACATATAAGTGAACGTTGGCACTCTCTGCCCGTTTGTTAACCTTTAGGCTTTGTAGCGTTCTTGGACGGTTCTCATACGCGAGATACCAAAACACCCCCCCCCCCAAAAAAAAAAGCAAAAGGCCAAATCAGCGGAGTGGACAGGACATCCCAAATCGCCTCTTATTGGGATAAGGGGAATTGGGAAGTACTCCCTCAAGCCAGGGGCAGATACATACAGACTATTAGTTTAGGGTGGGGGAGGGAGTCATGCTGAAGAATGACTCCCCCCCCCCTCCCAATTGAAAAATTTCTGAAACTGATTTGATGCCAATAAAAAGCCCCAAACCGGCCAAGAATAAGGCACCAAATCTATATATATAATTCTCTTACGTGCCGGCAAATGAAGGGGTAAATTTCTAAACCTCTGTTGGCAACACTTCGCCGATAAATCATGTAAACAAACTTCTACGTTGTTTTGAAATCTTGAATCACAGAATACTCAACGAACTTTTTTTTTTTTTGAGATGAGTTTGAGTCGGGCTGTGGCCCATTTCAACCTTAATCAGCAAAGAAAAGCTCAAAGAAGGCAGGAAACCGTTCTTGAATCCAATTTAAGACGAGCCATTTCCAGAGTTGTATTCTCTGATTCGCTGCCGATAATTTTTAGCGGCTGGGGAATTTTCAGTCAGCAGTTCCTTCAACAGATCAGGTGCGTCACACAATGCCGGTAACCGCACCTTTCCGTCATGGCAACATTTAGTATATTTATTTGCAGTATTACGCTCTTTCTGCCAATAAAGAGCACCACAAAATTCGCATTCTTCACACATTGCTCCACAATCATGTTCATCGGCAATGTTGTTTTGAACGCGTAGGCGCTTTGAGCGTCGTCTATTCTCTGCTTCAGTACGACAGTTCAGTTCAAAATGAATAACCGAGAAAGAATTTACTTTATTCCTTTTATTCTCAGCTGAAAGGTTTCGCCAAATTTGTTTAGGGTTATAGTAGTTTTAGTATTGTGCAAGCAAAGTAGCCTTGGCGAGTTTTCGCGTTTTTAGTTAAACCATTTTTTGTTCGTGACGTGGCAAGGATTCAGAATAACAACAAGAAGGACAAACGTTTGAGAAAATATGTTTGGTGCTCTCTGAGCCTGTTTTTAGTCATGGCCAGCTCTATGTGGCATTATCAAGAACAAGATCTTTTGAAGCAGTGTCAGTTGTGGCTCCCAAACGGGACATTTTTAATTGTGTATATGAGGAAGTTTTCTCAGATTAGAATATATAAGAGTGTAAATATGTAAATATATATAAGAGTGTAAATAATGTAAATACATCCCTCGGGGGAGCCTGTAACCCCTAGAGGGCGCGTCCCCAGGTGGCGGATAGGGGAATGCCTTCATTGGTTTTCCAATGGGTGGTAGAAGGGAAATAAAATACCTTCCGCGGACCAACAGGTAGAAGTGCAATCTCTCCAAAGCAATGACAGACACTTTTGTATCTATAATGGTAAAGTTGTGCACATTGCCAAGGCAGTCATCTTACATACAGCAAAGTTAAACTGTCGAAAATCTGGCTAAAGCAGACAAATTAACATTATGAACGTAATTTTCATATTGGTTAAATGGATGGTGACCTAAATGCAATTACCAACTTTAATTTTTACGGAAAATTTTAGCTAGGCTAATGTATTGGCATACAGCGAGCGAGCGAAGCGAGCATGGATCGCGAAGCGATCCACAGGGAACTGCGTAAGCAGTTCCGGGGGTTGGCGAGCGATAGCGAGCAGGGGGCGATAGCCCCCTAGTAAGGTATAAACGTCACTAATTACTTTCATAAGCCATGAAAAGAAGTTGTTTTTCAAATACTTACTTTCAAAAATAATTCATTAACTGAAAAGATTACTGAAATGGTTTACATTTTATTCATAAAATGTTTGAATACAATGTGGGCGGATGATGCTGAGAGAGAATATAAATCGAAAAGATATTGAACTTGTAACTGGAAAGTCGTGGATTCGATGCTTGTCGATCGAAGGTATTCAGATATGCGCTAATAGTGAATTGTGCACATTAAATCTGTCGGGATCGCAAGGTCCTTTAAGTTTCATCCCACATTCATCCCTCGGAAAGTGTTCAATCAGATCCATTTCTGGATCAAAAAACGGAGCTGTCTTCAGGGCCCCATTCAACCGCTTAAACCACGTGTAATGGTAGTCACGGATATAACCTTGGAGTGGAGTGTGGTGTTGTTCCTGAAGTCTCATTTGTCGGGGGAACTCCCCGACTTCTAAAACAGATGAACCATAAAAATGGTAGGTGCAGGGGACTTTGGGGAGTTATGTCATGTAGTGTGATATGAAGAAAGTATAAACTTTAAGAATAGTGCATTAATTTTACACGAAGTAGCTGAACCCCCAGTGCTAAGAGCTGCTGCTTCCTATTCCTATGAGAAAAAATAGAAGCTTTGCAAGGCCACGCCAAATCAGCAGAAAAAAAGTTGATTCATGTTTTTGGTTTTATGGAGAGAATACATGCAAAAGATAACGAAGAAGCTACGAATGCTTGAAACTGTGATGTCATCCCCTTCGTGCCACTCATTGTGCAAAAATTTTTGAGAGCGCAGAGAAAGAACTTTAGTTGATCAACGCTGTTAGAATTGCTTTATGTAATACGCGTTTCATTTCAGACATAGTATCACCCACCTGCTTCTGGCGGCAAGGACGGCTTTGACGGCGCAGACTGGCTCTCTGGTGTCCCCGACCAGGAAGGTGACGTCACAGAGCTCCGGCATTGAGGCCAGGAACTTGAGGTCTTCAGCTAGCCCCGTCTTGTTCTCGAACACGGAGCAGTCTCCACCCTCTTCCTCCTCCTCTTCATCGGCCGCGCCCACCGACGATGACATGCCACTCGACGATGCCACTGGACGAAGAAACAGAAGTAAATTATCCGAGTGCAAAAGCTGGAGTGAAAAGCATTTAAAAAGATTTTTGACAAATAGTAATATTAACATGAAGCCAGGTAAATGTGTGTGGCTAAGCCCTTTTTTCATTTCCTCCTCATAGGCCACCCTTACAGAAGATGAAATGGCGATAGACAATGCCGTTGCACAAATGAGTGGAAAAACAGTTACAGTGTCCATTGTCTTTGAAGTGATACGAAGGTCGGTTCGACTGATGTGCTACATTACCTCGAGATATTACATTTGGCAAGTCGTTATAAATTAACGTACGTCTGTAATCATTGCTTCAAGAAACTTGAAGGTCTTAGACGGAATCGAACTATTGAAGAGTTTGAAATAAATTAGTTTGCATAAAAAGTTGATTGTGTTACCTAATTCTGAGTTTGACTTGAAGATCTTCGATGGAATCAAACTATTGAAGATGAGGCGGACTGCAGCGCCACCTTCAATCAGTTGAGACGCAACTAGCTTGTAACTCGCATGCGCTTGATGCGATGTCTGTTGTTATTGTTGTTATGCGGTGTGAATTGTAAATAAAGTGTTGTTGTGAAACATGTAGTAAACAATCCGCCACAAAGAGTTTAAAATAACTTGGTTGACATAAAAACTAGATGGTTATGTTACCTAATTCTGAATTTCTCTGGGAAATGCATCTCTACATAGTATAAAATGAAGTCTTCAAAAGCGACTGTGTGTGAACGCGCAAAACCCGAGAACTACCCGGCCGATTTCTCCGACATTTTCACAGTTTACTTCTTTAAGTCTGGAAAAGGTTTGCAGGCCGGTTCGAAAGAAAATCGATAAATAGTTCTTTTTTTTAATTCCAATTTAGGCCCAATTTTCACATAAATCCCGAATATGGCGGTGAAAAATTACTTGCATAATGCCCATTTTAACTTATTCTGTTTTGGGGCTGTCCATAAATTATATTAGTCAAATTCTTTGCGAAGCATTTTACCCATTTCCCCCAGCGTTTCAGAGTCACGTTTACCTTGTCCCTCTCTTCACATTTGACAGTTTTTCATTAGCAAATGTTTATCAAAAATTGCGCGATATCACACTTCATGTTATTTTCTCTGCTTCTCACAAACTGTCGCAATTTTAGGAACCCTGCTCGTCCCTCAAACATGACGTCATTTGCAGACGGACCCTTAAATTACAACTCATTTATTTAAATAAAAAATTACAGCGTTAAACCAAAGCTTAAAGGCAAAATGCCACAAAAAAAGATTAACTTTTACCTTGAAAATGGATTTTTCTAGGTTATAAAGGGAAAACAAGTCTATAAATTTTGTACCTCAGAGCTAGACTGACTTCCAAAAATTGCGATTTCCCGTTTATTAATGCATTGTATGCAGAAGCTTGTTCCGCATCCAGCCACGAAAACGTAGTTCTTAAAAAAAATCCTTTTCAATTTTTTATCAGGGTAAAAAGAGCGCGCGTCCCATCCTTAGTATGCGTCAGAAAAAAAGTTTTTCCTCTCTTTTGTAAAATTACCATAATGTGGCTTAAGTCATTCTGATTCTGAGGTACAGAATTTATCGAACATCCACACATTTTGATATTGAGGAAATATTATTACTAATAAAGTGTTGAACAAAATTAAAAAAAATGCCGAATTGGTGTATCTTCCCCACAAAAGAGAAGATTGATATTTTGAAAGAAGTTGATATCTTAACACATTGGAATACTCAATTTTTAATCAACGTCAACATTGTCATTTAAAAATATGGAAGTTAAATTGCTTAATATATTTTGTGTCTGTTTATTGTAGTTACTTCTTTAATAAACAGGGCAATTTATGAGTCTTATTTAATACTCTATGCCGTAGTATAGTTGTATCATTCATTTATGTTTTTTGATGACAATGACAACATATCCCTTAACCCAAAAAGTTACCTCACAGCATAAAAACTTGAAAAAATCCGCCAGAGAGATTTGGAAAAGTAAAGTATAGCTGAAACTAAGACTCTAAACAAGAAAAACTCTGGAATTCTCAGCAACAGATAAAGAGAGAGAGATTGCAGACTCAATTCACAGGGCTCGGTTGCATGGCTTTCATTACGGAAGATGAAGAGAAATTAAAAGTTGCAGGAGGTTAAGAAAAAGGTTTACCCAGTTGCAGGTACTTCTTACAAATATTATTAAACTAGCCGCCTGCGGCGACCAGCTGGTCCGCCTTTTAACTCCATTCGCCTTTTTGCGCCAGGGTTGGCACCTTCGACGGCTGCTTGGAAAATTTAGCGACGGTATTAATCAATGTTTTTCTCTATATTATCAATATTATCATTCGTCTTTTTACGCCAATGTTGCCGCCTTCGGCGGCTGTTTAAATAAACTTTGTGGCGGTATCAATCAATCTATATCTATCTATATCATTAGTAGTTTGAATAAAATATTTTCTAGATCTATCTCCAGTTCCGTTGTTTGGAATATTATTATAGGAGGGGGAGGGGAGACACAAACGGCGTACTCTTCATGCAAATTTTGTCGAAAAATAACAAAACGCACTTCCACTTTTATGTGAAAGCATTGTTTTTTCGAAGTCATGGTGTGTGTGTGTGTGTGTGTGTGTGTGTGTGAGGGGGGGGGGCATTGACACCTCGTTGAAGTTCCTTAAATGACGGGCATGCCTCTTTCTTTGCTGTCCATTTACAGTATCGACCTCTATATTTGTTTATCTATCTATACGATCTATGCATATCTATATCTGACAGTAATTAACAAACTTTTTTTATTTATATAAGTATTAATTCGAAAAAGACATTTTTTGTCCACTAAATCTCAATCTCTGTGTCTACCTAATGCCGCCTTCGGTGGCTATCTACCTTTACGATCTATCTCTAAGTTTTCTTATCCATCTCTATTTATTTTAACTTCCCCGCTCATTTCCTAATAAAAACGAAGATCACTCAAAAAACCGCTTTTTTTATTTAAATAGAGCAAAAAAAAAATTATCTCCAAAATTTCCTGTATTGTGCAAAAAGTAACGAAGTAAAGTAAGTGACGAAGAAAAAAAAATCTCGCTGTTTTTATTGAATTAAATGCGCACATCAATGAAATGTAATGTAATATAGATACAGCAAAAGGTCCAACTTGGGGGGAGGGAATGGAAAAAGAAATAAATGCAATCCCTAAATTAAACAAAAAAAGGTAAGAAAAAAGCAAGCGCTGCCGGAAAAACACGTGGTCATCACGTCATAAAATGTAGAAGTAAGCTATATAGCAAAAAAGAAATTAACATTGTTTCCGATTAACATTCCGTCGTAAATATCGAATCAAAATCCAAGAAGTGACGTCAGAAGCGTAAAAGATTGAAGAACGCCTTTTTCGACCGATGCGTAGAAAGACATGATGTGTTCAGCATTTAAAAAATTGTAAACAAAAAACTATTGCGTATTTTTAAAAACTTCTTTCTTCTGAAGAGGGCGAAATCTTTTTACTATTACCAACTTAAATTTTAGAAATGAGGCTGTGATACTTCTCACAGGATGATATTAGAAAAATTTAAAACCCGGGAAAAAATGCAAATTGAAGATTTTTTCAAAAATTCATAAAAAATACAAAAATTCCTCTATCTTCAAAATTTTTTCATTCATTGTATTTAAAATTAAATTTCCAACACTACAGTACAAAAAATATTTGTGTGGTGCGATTGGTTTGGGGTCTGTGAGGTAAAAAGTACTAAAAAGTGCAAAAAAACACATAAAACATTAAATAACTTTTTTCCAACTAAAATATCAAAAATCGAAGCCCGAGGTGCACATCTTCGGAAGAAACTGTACCTGTATACCAAATTTCATCTTTCTAGGCCTTACCGTTTTCCCGGGAAGCGCGCCACACACACACACACACACACAAACATCTTATTTTATTATATGTATAGATGTGTTGGAAAGTTTACGAAATTTTATTATTGTATAATGGAATGAGCTCAGACTTCCAAAGATAGCTTGCTGTTCATGCGAGAGAAGAAGGAGCGAATGTTGAGAGAATGGAATGCACCAAAAAGTTTTGGAAGTGACCGAAAATTTAGGATCCTTTACTTTAAGAATGATGTTATTTTAATAAAATTATTCAACCTCCAAAAGTAATTAAAATATGACTGTTCTCCGTCGATAATTGCCGAGACAATAGCTAGGTATGCACACACATTAAAAAAAATAACGATTTTCCTCAAAACAACAACGTGTGACTCAAACTTCGTGTAAAATGTATTTTTCTTTCAAATGAATATTTTTCTCTATGAGCACACTTCTTTCTTTGGCTCTAGTTAGTTCTACAATGATTTTAAATAGGGAAAATCACTTCGGACCAAAGCAACCCAAACGCAAGAGTAACATTGGCCCAAATGAAAAACAATAATAAAGGGTAAAAATGCTTGGAAATCAACTGATCACTATTCAAAAATTAAATTAAGAGATGTCTAGATGTGTAAAATAAGTTTCCAAAGCTTGAAAATATGAATAGTTGTAAAATTATTGAGAAAAGAAGAAGAAAAACTTCAAAACCTGGGCCTAAGTAGCCCGCGTTTACGGTATAGCTCGAATTTGTTAAATCTATCTTTGATTCGTTTTTAAATGGTTTAGTGATTACGTCCAAACTTCAACTTTTTTGATTAACTATTAAAATAAGATCAGCGATTAGCTAAACTTGAATGTCTAGGTTTTTCAACCTTTTCATCTTATTCACATTTTAACACACAGTGTGGTTTATGCGTTTTAATTTTACTTCACTAGTAGCATTAGAATTTATTTTTCCCAGCTTGATGTGATTTTTTTTTCTTTATAACATTTATCGTATGCTTCGGTTTGAAAAAAAATTCTAAAATTTTTCCTATTCGTACACAAAGATGAAGGCTAATTTTTGTCGTATAAAATTTCACGTCTTTGCATTTGTAGATTATGTTGTTAGTTATCAGAGTAATTTAAATGTTAAGAATTGTGGAGGAGAGCAATGGCAGTTTCTATCAATTGTGTGTAAAATATTGACTGTTTACGATAAAAAAAAATTTTAAATCGACGATTTAAAACAGCTGTATGCATTTCCATTTGGAAAAAAAAATAATTTGAATAAAATGCATTTAGGTGACAAAAGTGGAGTACTAGAACTAATTTGAAACTTTTTTTTTATTTTTACATTAATGTTAATGATTTACCATGAACATTGTGAAAACGAGTTTGAACTGTCTGGAAATAAAGGGTCTCAAAAACTACCGTAAAATCTCCTAAAGAATACAGAAATCTGAAATGTTGTTTAGCCTATCAATCAATGGTCATTTCAACTTTCATTGAATCAACTTTTAAACAAAAGCTTAAATCAACTTTTAAACAACGCGTTGCATTAAACCGTACGATTGAGGGAAAATTTTCCTGATCATTGTCGAATTATACCTTTGCACAGAGTGGACGCCGACGAAAGACGCAAAAATCGACTGTCTTTGTCCTTTAAGTCTGGCCGCGATATTACAAACGTGTCTGAATGAGTGAGAGAATGAGTTGTGATAAACACGACAGAATTGGCACTATTTAAATTTCTCATTTTCCCCAATTGATTTAATAGCATTTAAAATCAGTATCAAAATATTGTAGGAAAAAGCAAGCGTAAGGCTTAATACAAAATTGTGCGTAATGTGTTGAAAAGCAAAAAATAAATAAAAACTGCTGAAATGTGCTTCGGGTTTAAAATGATACTACTACGGTGTTACAGGTTACGTTTCAATGCGAAAATAGTGATGTCTGAAAAAGAGGGTTGCTTCGAATGATGTCATTTTAAAAGCGGTACCTTGTAACCCCAAAACACGCGTCAGCATTTTTTTTTTTTTTTTTTGCAAATTTGTACTTTTTTAACGATGTAGTGATTTTTGTCATTATTTATCACAAAGTAGGTATTTATTTGAAAATGCATGGTTTAAAAATTTTTAATTCGGACTAAAACTTTATTTTACTTGAAAATCTTTTTATTTCTGATTTTTTATTTATATTTTAAAGGAAACAATGCATTTTCAAGAGACCCCGTAATGATATACCTTTCCTAACGAAAAATTTCGATTGGAACACGAAGTGGGCGCTTTGAAGAAATTTCAACGTGATTGCTACCGACACCAATGTTTGAAACCATGTAAAGTAAGTTTTACCGCATGAATTGTGTCCGCGCAAAAAAACGACATGTACGGGAATGAGAAGTGAAATCTAGTTAAGATGACTGAGCTTTTTCAAAGTGAGCAAATTGAAAATTTGTTTTGAAAACTACAGTACATAAAGAAAAAATATTGTATTTTATGATAAAACTTGCATTGAAATACTATTTTTTATTTTTATTAGTAAATTTTTGCTTTAAAAAAAGTAGAAAATTTTCCCCTTTTTTCGGGCAAATGAAAAACGAAATATTTTTGTAATGAAATATTTTCTATTTGATTAAAAAAAACTTTTTTGATCAAATGAATCTAAATAAAAGGTTGAATGCATAAATTAAAAGATACAGAAAAAGTAAAAATAAACGAACAATTTAATTAATTAATTAATTAATGATGATGAGAAACAAATGAATGAGTAAAATACGTGAATGAATGAATAAAAAAGGGATTTCTAAATTAAGGCATGTTACTAAAGCAATTAATAAATAATGCGTAAGAGATTTAATTTAAATGATTGAATAATTAAAATAAATTAACTATTTCACTTTACCCCATCCACTTTGCCCCGCATGTACTTGTCTAATTGTGCAAAATATTTAAAATACAAATAAGCTTAATATTAACTAAATAAATACTGCACTGAATATTAGAAAGTCTCAATTAATATTTCAAGTATTAATCACAATATTTTTATCATTTAATAATACCAAACACAGTTTTGGACTTGTATTATCATCTTCTATAATTTTCAGAGGTAATTTTTTCTTGACGGGATTATACTATATGTGTTACTACATAGTTGAAATATTACTAGACAGGGGGTGCTAAATGTAAAGTAAATATTTCACCATTTCACTTTGCCCCACATTCTCCTACAAGGTACAGAGTGCCTAAGATGCCATTTGGTAGAGAGGGGTTGAAATGTTTGACCGAGTATCAAATTCTACTTCTTTGTGGCGTACTTTCCCCTAAAAGGCAAAGAAGGTTGGGGGAGCCTAACAGAAGGCTTAGTGCATCCCAAAAATATCTCTAAAAGAAAAAAAAAAAGGCAAAAAAATAAAATAATCAAACGAATATTCAAAAAATCAAAATCGAAAAAAAGGGTTTTGAGATGGGGGAAAATGTGCCTGTCGGCAAAAAATAAATAAATAAAAATAAAAATAAAAGTAGCAGCAGCAACAACAACAGCAATCAGATTAAGTTTTTTTTTTAAATATAATAAAAAGAAAGAGAATAGTGTCGCGGGGAATGTTCAATTAATTAAACGGTTAATTTTCAGCGATAAACTATCTCTTTTTATAGAAATAATGTTTCTTTTAGTGCGATATTTCAGTGTAGAAATTCATAACACTAAGTAAGGAATTCATGTCCTGCTGAATGAAATCTAGGAAGAATAAAAAGAGTCTTTTATTCACCCAACCAAAGTAGCCAAACTGTTCAACATTAATTACTTGTCCAGTCAAATCCTGTTTCAATACATGGAATTTAATTATTTTCTTAAATAATAATGTAAAATAGTTAAGGAAAGGCACACTTATTTTATAAAAGAAAAATACCAATATCCCAGGAAATTATTACATGAGGATACACGGGAATATAATAGAGGTGGTAGATATTCCACATTTGGCATTTGTTTTGGTAGATTTTGTTTAGTGAATTTCACATCACACCTTAATTACTTTCATATGCACAAATATGTGAGGCACATTTATTTACCCTGAATCTCCTCTTTTTGAGAATTCTTAATGGTATTTGTCTTAAATTTGGATTCACTTTATTGTATAATGCAATAAATTAGCTATGTAATAAAATGTTAATTAGAAGTGTGTATGAAAGTATATTAAATTTTCTAGTCCTCACCTCAAGTTTTTGAGTTTTTCTTTGTCACTTCATCGTTTCCTTTTCTATGCTCCTGCTTTGAAACAATTTTGTGATTGAACTCCTTGAATAAATCCGTTTCACGTGAAATAAATTTCAGTGTATCAACACAATGGTCATCAGCAAATTGATTGGAACGCGGTGTAAGGTCCGACACATACTCTCCACAAGAAGAAAATATTCCATTTCCTTCTTTCCTTTCAAACGAAATTGAACTCAAATCACTTCTGAAGTACTTTTCTTGCGATTTGGAAACTGTTGTTAACGAGTGATTGGTCAACTTCAAAGAAGTACTTTGGAATTTATCGATAGAATTGTCGTTCTAAACAGGGTTTTGCAAGCTTGGTAATAATGTCTTTGCAAAGATTTTAAGCCATTTTTAGAAATATTATACGACGGCTTCCACAAGAGGGGGATAATATCTTAAGAGCAAATTTGCTTTTTTTTCTCTTCCATTTTGTTCAAAACACTTCAGGATTTTAGTGACACTGGCATATGAGTTTTTAGGAAAAGTGCTCTGATTTACAAATTCCAAATGTTGAAGTGGCTCTTTATTTTCGACAGTAATATACATGTTATGTAGTGTAATGTTTGTTATACACATATACATTAAATCATCCCTGTGAGAATTTTTCTTAAAAAAAAAGAAAAAAGAAGCAAGAGTTACTCTGAACGAACTAAAGATGTCTTCTTATCTTTCTTAAATAATCCTCTTTTTATGCCTCTGACAAAAAAAAGATATTTTTTAGTTAACAGTCTAGAAAATTTCAAAGTGAATAGGAACCACGTATCACAGCACAAAAGAAAAAAAAATCTTATTTTTGTGGACATTTCTTTGGCATCGATGGCTCGAGTCGAAAAGACAATTTTATGCACATGGCTTTATTCCTCAGGCCATAATAATTTTTCTCACTCTTACATCAAAATCAAGTTCAATTTATTGTAGTCTTGAGACAAAAGAATGTCAATAAAAAAATGATAAAGGGTTCTTTCACTTTGTCCAACTCACAAACTTTTTAGTTTCTTTCATGTGTGAAGAATTTAACTTCAGATGTATTTTAGCTGACGAATTGTCCAGAGTCATGTTTAAATCTGATTCTTTTAACACTTACCCCAACTTATGATCAAGAACTCAGGGCAAATCATACTTCTCATGCGCCGACAACACACTTCTCAACTCTCCAGTCTCCTCAACGATGAAAGTGACGAACCATTTTTTTTCTTCTTTGTCTTGGAAAGAGCAAGGGGGAAGGAATCCTTACGTGCGAGGGGCATCAGTCTTAAAGCATACACGAGAGGCTATCTAGAAGCAGGAAGGGATTGTTCGAAACCTTCTTCGAACGAGGCAGCGATCGGAAGGGCGCGAAAGGACTTCCTGGCGCTCCGGACGAAGACGGAAACGCATGCGCCGACTGCCGCCCACGCGCCAGATCAGAGGCGGTGGGGGTGGACTGGCCCTTTTTGTGAATGGGGACGAATCGATGGGGCAACTACCTGTGGACCCACGCAGAGGCCGTAGATGGAGCGAGCAGTGCGCATAAAAAGAAACATCGGAGGAAATCTCAGTCATCACCAAGCACAACGCTTTCTATGTTTTTCCCCCCTTCTTCGGAAGATTATGAGATATTAAATCGGTATCGAAGATCTTTGTTGGTTTGATCGAAGACGGAAAAGGGCCGAATCGTTTTTGTCTCATTGAAACGTCGTTCAATTAAAGGAAAAATGACAGAGCTCCGACGATAATGGTTGATGATCGAGATGGATTTCCCCGAGCTTTTTATTATTGCTTCACTTCCGTTCCCTTTTCTTCATAAATCGAAGAATCAAATTGGAGTTTTGTCATCTGACTCTTTTAGCGTTGGGAAATTCTTTTAGGACGAAATTGTAAATGTATGCATTATATTGAATGTGAGATAATAACATATTGAGTAATTAATTTTCAATCAATATGACATTTTTCTTGTCTTTAATGATGAAAAGTTTGAAAAGTCGCTTTCATATTCGTGGTCTCTAGCAATATATTTTGCTCTATAGCTCGGGGCTTGAATTGAGTTGAGCCTAAGATTTTCCGTTAAAATCGAAACCCTTAAAATTGATGAATAAGAAAGAAGAAACAAACGGATCTAAAAGTTGTCAACGCCAACATCAATAATATTAATGAAGATGAGATTTTTCAAACTTGATTTTCAACGGTTTGTAACTTTTTTTTCCTTTGGAGATAGAAGCTCAGTTTTTCGACCATAAGTCGAGTTAAATCTAGAGTAAAAAAAGCCGTTCTTTCCAGTGGTGTCAGAAAGAAAACTGTGGGACAATTCCTTCTCTTTTTACTGATAGATTTAATAAAGAAAGTAGTACCTAAATTTTAGCTAAGCCTAAAACAATTCGAGCTAAAAACGCAAATTACTCCCGCCGTATTTCAGTTAGAGCGTTGAAATAAATTGCGTTGAACGCGAAAAATTCTACCCTTTCCAACGATATATATATTAATATGTGCAAGTAATTTTTCACCCCTTTAATAGGCAATTTCCGCGATTTTGGAGCTTAAAAAATTAATTACAAAAAAATTAATTCAAATTTTGAAAAATAAAACCCCAGGTGCACACCACCGGGGCTCTAAATAGTTTTGTACAAAATTCCAAGGCTGTAGGTGCTATGGGGTCTCCTGGACGCAGGTCCGCCACATACTTCTTTCCGAAATTTCTTAGAAACCTTATTTTTATTTACTATAAAGAGAAAACCTGTATAAGACGCGGTTAAAAAAACCGTGCATTTAGCAAGGAGAAAAAATACACTTTTTTTTTTGCACCCTGACATCTACGAAAAATTTCGGGATTAGACTTCTAAGAGTTGATGCTTTGGTTGTGACGTGAAACAGTGATCTGAGCTGCATTTATGATGAAATACAAGAACAGTAACGACATAGTCAGATGCGTGAATTATTTGAAAACAAATGGTTGATACTGTTATTATTTTTTAACTTTTTTTAAACTGAAAATTGTTGGACTGTGTTTTAATTTCCCGTGTTATAGCTTGATCTAAGACTTTCTACACATGGTAAAGCACGACGTGAAAGGCGCTACTTCTGAAGACATGCTCTTCTTTCAATCTTATAACATGTGAGTGACGATAAACAAATATGCCAGAATATTTTAACAAATTACAAATTAATTTATTTTATCTATTTTTTTCCCCTGTTTTATATATTTATTTGAATCTAACCGTAGCCATCGAAGTTCAAGCGAACGCAAACTACTTTGAATTTAATTCTTCAAGAGTACACACGTAGTTGAACTCCACCCCCGTCGAATCTGTTTGAATGGATGAGGCAAATCGAGCGTGTTCTATTTTTAGAGCGCGTGCTGTGTGGGTGGGTACCGCGCTTCCGCCATTCACAGCACCTCCACCTGAACAACCACATGTTGACATGTTGACGCATACCTTCCGACATCCCTGCAAATGCACTAGTTGAGCGACCAGATTAGAATGCGTTCTCTCTTTATTCTAGATCTGCCACCAACAGCCCGAATATAAATATAAAAACTTCATGATTTTTTAAAAATATATAGCTTGTATTCATTTTAAGTGAACTTTAGAAGACTTTTTTGAAAGTAGTAGGAAATAGTAAAAAGTCTTACGGTTTACATTATTATTGTTCGTTTTCTTTTTCTTTTTTTCTAACTTTTACTTTTGCTTCACATACTTTTAGAAATTTTATCACTAAGCTAATTTTTAATTCATGGAGATTATGTTAAAAAATATTTCAATTTAGAATTTTTCGTGTAATTATCTAAAAAAACTAAATTGTTTTCAGTTGAATGAGGTAATGAGGTTCTTTTGATTACCTAATTTTTCTTTCTCTTTCTCTCTCTCTCTCTCTCTCTCTCTTTAAACACTAAGCAGAGATCGATGAAAAATGTAAAATCGTTGTAGAAATAAAAAAGTTAAACCAAGAGTTATGTTTAAATTCAGTGTAATAGGTTTCTGAAAGGGTCTTGTTCTGAAAGAAAACTGGTCACCAAGGATTTTTTTTACTCACCCTGGTGACCTAGCGCAAGAAGATCCTGCGTATATGTGTGGATTGTACAGTGTGTCGGTGTGTGTAAATAGAGAGAGAGAGAAAAATAAGTTAACTAAATGAATCTCACTCTTTCACTTATTTGAAAACTGAAAATATTTTGCAATTTCTTAAGTAATTCCAAGGGGGGAAAAGTTTGCATATTTTTCATCGAAAATTTCACAAGGACAGACTTAATTTATAAATAAAATTTTTAAAAATGCTTGAAAGGGAAAAAAAAGTTAGAAAAGGTTTTTTTAGAAAGAAAAAGTCCCTACAGTTGACTTAAAACCAAGCACAAACTGTATTTTGCATTATCCTCTTTCAATTGAAGTGTTTAAATAGAATCTCATAATTTTGTACAAAGAGGCCCTTCTTCGTTCAATAAATTTAATCATAGTTCTATCTCTCTTTCTCTCTCTGAGGGTGCGCCACTGGTCCTTCGTTTGCCACTGGAAGACCCGCTTCTCCGTCGCTTCCTCCACGCGGAAAGGAAGTGTTGTGGAGAGGGCGCCCGAAACCCCGTTAATAACCCTCGTTTCTCCCTCAGTTCACTTCTCATCTGTCCGGTTACCAAGGGAACGTCGGAAAGTGAAATTGAAGTGGAGATGAGATTCGCCCCGGGGCTCGCAGACACCACGAACGAAATTAAACAACTCCATTTGCCGTTTTTGCCACTTCAGCTACATGACAGCAATTAAAAACGATCCGGGAATTCTGCTTCCTTCACTGCTGTTATTAACTCAGATTTCTACTCGGGAGCACATCGAATGACATCCACCGGGATAGAACAGAATTGGAGCGCAAACTCCAGAGTTGTTTCGTCCGAAAAGCGAGGCGGGACAAGGCAATGTTGCTTTGAGTTATTCAAGTTGTAAAATATCACAAATTAGCACCGTGCCATGTTGCTGCTTATCTTTTATGCAAAACCATTCATCTCTATAATATACAGGGTTGTCATAATTTAAGCCCCACTCTAAACTCTGTATAAAAATAACCACAAGTCAAAATGATTTTAAATTTAAACTGAATAAACTTGAAGGGAGCCACACGGCATAAGAAAACTATCCTTCGTGTAATGCTGTGACCACATCTTCAGCTGACGTCAAAGCACTTGATTTGCTCCCTATTCAAGATTTTACTTCAGAAAAGACTGTCTCTTCGAATTTCATAATCATTTTCTCAACATTATCGGGAGACGCCTTTTTCCTCATACTCTTTAATGACCGATTTTTTTAAGCTGCTAACGAGCAGTCGCCGTTCTTGTAAAAGAGTATCACAAGCAAAGTGCTTCGTTGAAAGATTCCTAAACTTAATAACGTGATTTTTAATTACTCCATACCATTCCGCCCCTCTCCTCCTTTTCTTTCCAAACATATCCATTTTGAATTTAAATTCATTCTGACCTGTGGTTATTTTTAACTACATTTTGAAAGTGGGACATTTATTATAATCACCTTGTGAATCCATTTCCTGAGGACTTACAGGAGTAATTCCTGGAGAATGAAGACACAAACACTAGTCGTTAACAAAATTCCATAGAAAAAAAATCTCGAAAGGTTAAATCTGGGGATCTCAGTGACCGATGGCATGTAATATGATCCAGAACACGACCAATCTAGAATGGGATACAACACTATGGACACAAACACTTGTCGTTAACAAAATTCCATAGAAAAAAATATCTCGAGGGGTTCAATCTGGAGATCTCAGTGACCGATGGCATGTGACCCAGAACACGACCAATCTAGCAATGGGATAGACTATGGACCTGGACCTTCTTCACTCTTCCTGGAAGTTATTCAAACACCGATGTATTGTTCCATTCCTTAGAGCAGGAATTAGTAAATGGAGTGAGCCAGTCCAATCATTCGCTAAGCAAAAGCTTGGGCAAAGAGCTCAAGTCACGTTACTCAACAACGACGAATGGTTTAACACGTTTTGCGTGAAACTAGCGAAGGAAACCTTATTTTTTCCAATGCTTTTCTTTAAAACCTATTACGTGACTTGGGGTCTTTCTTTCACGAATGAAAGTCTTCACTCCCTCCTTTTTGGATAAAAGTGCCCCCTTGTTGCGTGTACAAAACCGCTAGACTTTTTGGTGTTGCTATATAAAACTTGTAATTGTAGCTTCATCATCAATTCGTTTCGATTTAAAAAAATATACTGCGGAATTTGTGCTGTGCCATGATTTTGCCCCGTTCAGTATGAAACGTCCTGTATAATGCAAGTTGATTTTTTTTCTGCCTTTTTTTGTCTTGGAATTGCATAGACAATAACTACATAATTTCAAAATAATAATAATAATAATAATAATAATAATAATGCGCGGGAAAAATCACAGCAACCGACTACACAGTTTGTTTTTTTTTTTTCAAACGGTTCGGACAATCTAATAATAATAATAATAATAATAATAATAATAATAATAATAATAATAATAATAATAATAATAATAATTGGCACAAGAACAATTCGAAATTGAGTATCAGTTTTATTGTTGTTATTTTTCTTCCGTTAATCGTATTACAGCCAAGTTAGCAGCAGTGCAAGCTAATGAGAACGAACGGAAATTTTGTGCAAAATTCATTTCTTTAACAAAGTATTACAAAAATCAATGCAAAAATAGTGTTTAACAATTAATATGACCTCCTTTGGCTTTTATCAGCAACTCATGTGTATTAGGAACTGATTCAATTATTTTTTTGAAAAATGTTTTAGGGTCCTTGGTCTTCGTACTATCATCGTGAAACCAAATGCAAATTACAGCTGAAATGAGCTTTTCTTTTGTTGCGCAATCACATTGCTATATGTCTATCCCTGACAATTTACGGAAGAATTTCGATAATGTTCATGCAAATGCTTAGGCATTTGCTAATATCATGTTCATTCATAAGCGCCTCCACCTTTTTGAACATCTGGCAAGTGTGGGAAGATCTTGCTGAAAGTGGCAAGATCATGTTCACTAGCACCAACATTATTCAAGTCTTTTATAAATCTCAAAACTAATCTTACAAGGATTTCTTTTACTATTTCTAACAAGAAATACATGTTCTTTAGCACTTGTTGCACGCCTTTGGCTGCAAAAGCCATTTCAACGAGGAGACAGTGAACCAGTTTCGTTTTTTAACTGAATTGTTGTATTGACTATACCTCCACTTACCTCATGTATTAAAACCAGTGGTTGGAATTAGCACGCTGCAAGTAGCTACGCTACTGTAGTAGCTACATTTTTTAGTAGTTTGGAGTGTAGAGCACTACTTTTTTAAAAAAAAGTAGTGCAGTGAGTAGTTTAATACATATAAATAGTAGTTTGAAGCGATTTCTGGAAACTTCTTTTAAATAAACTTTTTAAAAAAATCAAGGTTCAAACGAATTTGACTGGTGTAAATTTTACACAAGTACATCAGTGAATGCAATGAGAAATAAGACTCATAAAAATACGAGCTGACATCATTTTGACATCATACGTTCTATCAGTTCAACGCCATTAGTTTGCTTGCCATCTTAATTTTTATGTTTCGCCAATATTTGTATTGAATAGAGCTTGACTTAGAAAGAAAAGTATATAAAGGTAATACCCGCCAATTTAGCAACTCCTTTGTTTTTTCTGACTGCTGAGGATGAACGTTTCAGGATTTACTAAGAGATTATTGTTCCAAAATACTGTAAAAGTACTTATTTTCGCGAAAATGAAGATATCGGTGATTTCACAAGTTGAAATTTCGTTAATTTTATATGAACAGACCGGAAGTTGAACAAAAAAAAATATTTCGCGAGGCTTAAATTTTGCCGGCTTACAATAAATACGAGTTTTTATACGAGTAAGAATATGATAACGGACAGTTTTGGGGAAAAAAAAGAAAAAAAATCGAAAATTCTTAGTAATATTCCATGTTTAAATGAGCTAATTTATCAATTTAAACCTTTTTTTGTTCAATCCTCTTGCGGTGTGTCTGTATTAATGTGCCTCCAAAAAATCGAAATCGATTTTTCAATCAACTATGATTTTTCAAAGTCACACACCCGCTTATATTTTTTCTTTTTCGTCAAAACTAGTGTAAAAAGAAGTTTCACATAATTTGAACAATGGTAACCAGTGCCGACTTCCGTCTGAAAATGTGAACCAGCACTTGTAATGCTAGGCTAAATTTAAAAAAATCCCACAATAGACATAAAATTTATGTATTCTTTTTTTCAAAAACTTGATTATTTTCGATTTTTATTTTGAAAAATATATGGTAACTTTCTCGAAATTATCAAGCTGAAAAATATCAACAGTAAAGTAGTTAATTAACGTTAAATAGAAATTTTTGCTCTCCTTCAATATTTAAGTCTCCCACATAGTATACTGAAAGATATGGATTTTTTCAAGGTTAAGATAAAGTTTTCGTTTTAAGTACATTATTTTTTTATTATTCATTTGTAAATGTTGATTTGAAAATGTGTTCGCAAAAATATTTCAACTTGATATTTGATTTAAATTTATGTATAATTTTTCAAAAGATAAATAGAAAAAAATCAATTGTTTGAAGAAAGTTATAAA
The DNA here is from genome assembly GCF_026930045.1 of Uloborus diversus. Taxonomy (NCBI): domain Eukaryota; kingdom Metazoa; phylum Arthropoda; class Arachnida; order Araneae; family Uloboridae; genus Uloborus; species Uloborus diversus. Next base: position 128,927,713 of record NC_072731.1, on the reverse strand, counting down.
TTTTTGGTCAAGTGTGGGATATCTCAATGTTTTTTAATTTGAATAAATGTTCTTGTTGCACATGTGAGGTGTGGGGTATAGGAGCAATGTTTTATGAACAGAAATTTCGAGTTTCTAAAAAAAAGGGGGGGGGTATTTTGATTTGGCCTAGCATGCAATAGCCATGCTGGTTTATCTTGTCGACACGGGTTGCCATTGTTAAAATTATATGAAACTTTTTTTCACAATTGTTTTGACAAAAGAGGTAAAATATAAGAGGGTATGCTACTTAAAAGATTGAATTTCATTTTTTGTGGGACACCCTTGTGTGTATGCTCTTTATTTACTTTTTTTTTTTTTTGAAAAGTAGCGAAGTAGCGACTACATTTCAAGAGTAGTTTATAGTTGCTATATTTTGAAAAGAGTAGTTGTAGTTGTAGTTAACTACATTTGTAACAAAGTAGTTGTAGTTCCCTACAAAAAAAATGTAGTTTTTCCCACCACAGGTTACAACTATCTCATGTAATGGGGTACATATTAGTGTTTTCGCGAAGAGTAATGAGATAGATGATCGCTTTCTAGGTGCTGCCCAGGTTTAAGATTGCTTGAAAACAAGCATTTACGGATAGCATACTGAACACAATAATGACAAGCAATCGCAGGATGAAAAACGTTGTAATAGTGTAGAATATCCTAACAAGCAATACACACAACCTACGCAACGACATCCAGTGACGGATCTAGCCGATCATTTTGGAAGTGGCCATCCAAAATTTTTGAACAAACTCTCGAGAAACTTTATTAAAATGAATGTTTCTAAAGGGACATTGAGTGTGTGTGTGTGTGTGTGTGCGTGTGTTTGGAATCCCCCCTTCCTAGAAATATTTTTCCTTAGAGGCTCTAAAAATCTAATTTTAAGTTATTTTTGCACGTATTAGAGAAAGCGATGGAGAATTCGTGAGCTCTCCTTCCGAAAAATTTCGAAATGAAAGTCACAAATACGCAAATTTAGGCTCTCTTTGATCTCGTAAGCAATAGGTGACTCTGAGGACAATAGCATTTAGAGAACGTCCAATTGTCTAAAGTTGGAATCAAGATATGATGTACAGTGGCTCCCAAAAGTGTTCGTACACTTTGAAATTTTTTAGTAAAATCGAAATAACACAAAACTGAATTCGAATATGAAGTCCAATATTTTTTCACATCATTCCAATGTCATTCTAAATAAAACCCTGTAGTTTTTTCAAAATATTGACGGATTTTCTTTTTGAAATTGGTCAATAAACGAAGGGACAGAGAAATAATACGCCACAAAAGTCTTCGTACACTCAAATATTTTCGAATAAATTCATGATTAAAATTTATCATATGTCGTTTTTTTATTATTTTTGCATTGTGTTGACCCTTAAAAGTCATATGGCTATATTTTTTTGTTGATTTATTCCTTAATATTGTATTTATTACTTTAAAATGGCTGGTATTTATAAAAAACCACAAACACGATTCGAAATTTGAATTTTTTCCTCATATTAGCAGTAAATTGGTTTGAAATGTCTCTAAACTAATTAATTTATTCCATTCTGTAGTAAAATGCTTGATAAAATGCTTTAAAGAAAATAATCGAACCGAAAACAAGGTAAGAAAAGGTCAACCGGCGAAGTTGACAAAGCGTGATCAAAGATTTACAGTTAAAAAATTTATGAAAAATACACATTTGAGTGCTGTAAAAGTTTCTACAGAGTTAAATGAAAACTTTTACACTTAATTTTCACTTAAAATTGTCCGCCAAGTTCTCTGATTACCTGGGTTAAATGGGAACTCTTCCCGCAGAAATTTTCTTGGCCGTGAGAAAAACAGAAAGCTTTCGCTTTTCGTCGCAAAATCAATGATAAATAAGCTCAAAACATTTTGGAATTACGTCTTACTTACCGATAGAAATGAATTTAACATTTTTGGTTAAATTGTTGTATAATTGTAAATAGAAGAAAAAATTAGGAGCTTAATCTTAAGAACTTAGTTGGAGCAGTTAATTAGGACAGTGAAGGTGTTCTTGTGTGAGAGTGCATATCAGCACCAGGACTTGGTAGTTTGGAATTTTTTGATGAAATAATGAATCATGCTGTTCATTTAAATACTTTAAAAATGAATTTTAAACTCTTAGCCGAAAATTTGGTTATCGGAAACAACTTTTTTTAAAATCAAAATAACGATAAGAAGCACACGGGTTTCAACGTTTGCGTCTAGTGCCTCAAAAATAGTCCTAAAGTGTAGAAAATACCCCTTAAATCTCCAGATTTGAACTTAATGTAACATATGTAGAGATATCTGAGGCTAGATTACGAAAATACGGCTTTGAAACGAAAATAGAGCGAGAAACAGTAAGACTCGGAGTGTGGTTGAACACTTACTCAGAAATTACGCAAAAAAATAAAGAAAAATGAATGAAATCTATTCCCAGACGTTTAAAAGGTGTTGTTGATACTGCATGACATTCTATTAAAGAATAACTTAATAAAGAGTTAGCTTATCCAATAATATATAGACATTTTTTAAAGTGTACGAAGACTTTTGTGAGATAAAATTTCCGGCACTTTTTGGTTTTTGATTTTTAAAAAATTAAGTTTTAGTATTTTTTAAAAAAATGTCATGTAGTTTTGTTGAAAATTGATCATAGATCTTATAATTAAATACCTATTAAGAAATATTAATTCTAACCAATGGATAGAGTCCTATTTCATCGAAAGTCGTAGGTGTACGAACACTTTTGGGAGCCACTGTATACGAAGGAGCAAAATTTTGGGAATAATAGTTCTTTTTCGAGGAGAGAGATGTAATTTCTCTCCCAATAGGGAAGTTTTCGATTTTTCAATTTTGTTTTTATATGATAGAGTAACATGTATGAACATCATAGGTGAAAAAATTTTTGCGATACGATAAGAAGTTTTTTTTAATTAATTTTTAAAGTTCAAGCGCCTGTGACGTCAGATGGCATAGGAAGTGACGTCATGCGATCTTCCGGTAGGGGAGAAGCCGAAGGTCGCGCATTCGACTTCGAAGATGAAACGTAAAAGGATTATCTCCTCGCATTTAACTCCTCGCGTTTCTGGAACATTAAACCTCTCATCCTCTCGGAAATATTCGAATATCCTCATTGATGTTACATGAGGAAGATTATTTAGATTGTGCTTTAACGAATCCGGTCTCCATAGTGTGTTCAAAAGGATTATTGAATTTCTAAAAATATAAAAATATCAGCGCGCTCAAAATGTTCCTAGCGAAAACAAGGGATCTTCGGCGGAAGGCTGCCCATTCGCGCCCTGTGACATAGGCTAAAGCCCTCGATCCGTCTCTTAAGTGGTGACACGCTTCAGCGTCCGCCATTTTGTGTCATTCCGCAACTTTCTCCCTATTTCAACAGTAGAAAAATACAGAGTTTCCCTCATTGAAAAGTATCTTTTTATCAACGAATATTTACAGATTTTTAATCGTAACTTATGTAACTGATAATATACATACAACAATGTTGAATTTTACCTTAGTAAAATATTTTTTTATTATTATTAAACCGAATATTAGTAAAAAGGTGTTTTGAAGAAATTTTCGACCATTTTTAAGAGTAATTTCTTTTTTGTTCCCCATATAGACCTTCTGAGTTACAAATTACTTGAAGTGTTTTAAATATGCGATTTATTGTTGGAAAGTTGGTGTAGTAGAACCAAAGGCGTATACAGAAAAATCTCTCGGAGGGGGCCCGGGAAATTGAATAGCACCTCCTCCTCTTCCTGCCACATACGATGTTTCATAACAAAGTTTTCATTACTTTATTTTAAAATTTCTTTTATTTTTTATTTTTTTTTAGGATTCCTAAAACTAATGATCCACTTCTAAGTACATACATATTATGTACCAATATACTTTGAATGTGGACGTAGAACATCTTTAATGTTTCAAGCCAATTAAATACTGAACGAAATATAATGTTTCCGAAATGCTATACAATGAGCGGTTTTAATTTTAGGAACAATGTCGTAATGATTATAACACGAGGGCAAGGTTATTCAATAAAAAAATATACCCATACCTCATTTGAGTTTTAAAAATTATTTTATAGTATTTTAACTACAAAATATTATTTAATTAAGAAAATCATAGTTATTAAACATATGTTTTATTGAAAAATTCAGGACAATTTCTGTGTGGATTTCAAAGCAGTCGCTGATTGTTCTTGAGTCATGATACAGTTGAGATAACATATTCATATTACAAGCCGCCTCCATTAATATCATGGTTTTCTCAAAAAACTACGATATGATTTCTTTTATTTTGCATTTTTTATAAGCTGAAAAAGAAAATGCTATTATTTCGCCAATAGCTTCCGGGATCAAAATAATTCTTTTAGGCACGCCTGCACATTTTTTGAAGAATGTTAGTTATTGATTCCATCAAAGAAAAATTAATGAACGAATTGCGATATTACGTTCCCTTGAATTCAAAACCAGCGAGTTAAATGTATAAATGTATTCTGCCACTCTAGGACTCCAGTATGATTTCTTCAGCAAATAAAAATGCTATTATTCAAAATATGCTCTATGTGTGTTTTGTGTTCTGTTTAATTAACTATATATATAAAAAAAAATGCTACGGAGGAGTCAATTAAAAAATAGTGAATAAAATAGTTAAATAAATTCATCCTTTTTGGGGGGAGGGGGGCACGGGCCTCCTGTCCCCCCCTTAAATCCACTACTGAGTAGAACAGAAGTGAGCTAAATTAACTATGTCATAAATTGTTTGTAACTTGGGCAACAGTTTGAACTTATTCATGCAAAGCAGTATCATTTATATTACTAATGTGTGTAGTTTCCTTATGGAAAATTATTCACTTCTAAAAAATTGCAAAATTTCTTTTTGTCTTAACTAATAAGGTTTTATTTTCAGCAGGACTTTTCCATGTCCCCCCCCCCAACACTTTCTTGTGCCTCATGACGATTTTACATTAAAAAATGCTTTCATTTAAACCAGATTTTTAAGGATACTACTAGTTCTTAAAATTTAACAAACTGACAATAAAATGTTTTAACCAGTTTTAAATCAATATTTAAGAAATAATAATAATTGCATTATTTGATACCAATAGAAATTCAAATAAAAGAGTGAAGATTACATCTGTGACGAACTGTTATAAATAGCAATAATGAATTTATAAATTAACAGATACTGGGATAAATCATATATACATATATATATATATATATATATATATATATATATACATATATATATATATATATATATATATATATATATATATATATATATATATATATATATATATATATATATATATATATATATATATATATATATATATATATATATATATATATATATATATATATATATATATATATATATATATATATAAATTTAAAAGGTTTTCACATCAAAGTAAAAATTAAACGAAAACAGATTTTTTTCCGGGCAAAAAAAAAAAAATCTTCACATAATTATATAACTTGGCTTGAGTTACATGTTATTATAATCTCAAAGAAGCTTAATTGTTTTAATGAATAATTTCATACTTTTAATATCTTAATTTTTATGCGCAAAATAGATAAATAATTAACTTGGCAACACACTGAAACTCATAGCTATGACACAATTAAAAGCAAAACGACGTTTTCTTAAAATAATTTTCTACAGTTATTGAGACATTTTGAAACTAACTAAACAATAGAAAATTTACATTAAAAATAAATAAAATTAATAGTATATTTAAATTTTGACGGCTTTGTTATCTTAAACTCCGAAAAATCAGTTTTAAAAACAGGGCAAATATATTACTACTGCTAGCAATTTATTAGGTGCCGTTGCATAGTTGAGCTTTACAATATTTGAAGGACTATTTATGATGATTTTAGTGAATGTCTTTATTATCCCATGAAAATTAAAAAAACATCAGACAGTTTCATGAAAAGTAAAAAATATTACAATTTCAACAAGAGTTTCAAAAAGTATCTGAAATTGCAGAGCAGTATTGAGGAAAACATTTAAAATACATAAATAATCTTTCAATGTATTTCGATATAGTAATTTTGAACTGTTAGAATATCTTAATGCACTACACCAAGGCATCTTCACATTAAAGATAGCGTTTGATAAAAAATACGAATAGCAAAGAGAAAATGTCTAGTATTCCGCACATTGAAATCACACAGGCAACGACACAAAATGGCGGACTGAACCCACGTGACTGCCCGCCTCCAATCGCAGTCGAAAGCGGCGCGCAATGCATGAATCAAAGTGTGTCGCCACTTAAGAGAAGGATCCAGGGCTTTAACGTAGGCTAGTGACGTTTCAGAAACGCGCACTTTTGCGCGTGGATTTTTAAAAATTCATTAAAAATCAACCACGGTGTTTTAAAATTCGGCGATGGTGAATTTTTTAGTTTTTGAGGGTCCATTAACAATATCCAATGGCCAAAATATGAACATTTAATAGGTTGCAACTTCCCTATTAAGGTCGAAATTTCTTTTAATGTAAATAAGATGTGTTAAATTTTGCTATTTTTTCATAACATTTTCGCTTTTTTTTACCTTTAGAAAAAATCTCACAATCACAAGACTTTGGGAGGGGCCATGGCCCCCATGGCCCCCCTCTAGATCCGCCCCTGCGACATACACTGTAGAAAAGTGGTATAATAACGGTTAAGTCAATACCAACCAAAAAAAAATCAAACTTTCTCTTCTGTTCAAATTAACTCTAATAGAGGAAATAAAACTTCTTACTTAGAATTTGAAACGTGTACATAATTTGGTCGTTTTACACCGGTACTTATAAAGTAGTGAAATGTGGGGCAAAGTGAAATGGTGATATATTCACTCTGCTTTTAGCCCCGCAAACCTAGTAATATTTTAACTATGTAGTAACACATGTATACAAGATATTTTCAAAAATTGACTCATAGTGTAACATTTTGCTGTGAGTCAAAAATTATTTTTGTTATTATTAAATGATAAAGTCCTAGTTATATACTAACATTTTAAATATCAACTGAGACATACAAATATTCAGTGTAGTATTTATTTGTTAAATATTAAGCTTATTTGTATGTTAAATGCTTTGTACAGTTAGTCAAGTGCATGCTGGACAAAGTAAAATAATTCGTTTCATTCAATTATTCAATCGTTCATGAAATCACTTATATTAATTATTTGCATTCATTCATTATCTTATATTTATTCATTCATTCACTTATTTTCTTATTCATTCACTAATATGTTAATTGATTTATTTTCTCATTTATTAACTTGTTTATTTATTCGTTTATTGTTTCATTTCCTTTTCATTTATTCATGCATTCTTTTATTTATTCATTTATTTGATTCTATTAATAATCAAATAATGTTTTAATCCAAGTTTTATTGTAAAATATATTGTTCTTTCTTTATGTACCGTAATTTTTAGAACAACTTTCCAGCCTGTTGTTTTTGAAAAAATTTCTCTTTCACCCTTTCTTATGAGGTACTTACTGGTTTACGGAGTGATCAACAGTTCCGCTTCAAGCACCAGTCAAGAGCAAGTTATCTCTGAAGTTCAAAGTATATGATAATGCAATCAATTTCCAAAAAATTGACTCATATTTTGTCATAATTAATATATATATATATATATATATATATATATATATATATATATATATATATATATATATATATATATACACATATATTGAGACCTACTAATATTCTCTGCATTATCTATTTATTTAATACTATCAGTTGCCCGTAGTGGAAAACTCTTGTCCATGTTATGGAAATTCGTTCGGTAAAAATGGGCTTAAAATTGGAATAAAAGAAGAACAAAATCGAATTTTTGAAAAATCGCTTCGAGGTGCAAATACCTATGCTACGAACTAATTCTATGAGCTATTCCCGTAACAGAGATCCAGAGACACAGACTTTCAGCTTTAATATTAGTAAAGATTAAGCTTGTTTCATTTTAAACTAGCTGTACCCGCACGGCTTTACCCGTAGTAGAAAATTAAAAGGTCATTTGGTTCGCCTGTATATTTACAAATAATGGATGAAGAATTTCTCGCCAATATGCTATGTTAATTTGCTCGTCCATGTTATAGTAACTTACTCGTCCATGTTGTGGTAATTTACTCATCCATGTTATGATAATTCGCTCGGTAAAATGGGCCTAAAATTGGAAAGGAGCTGCCCATGAATGATGTCACGCTTTGACGGGGGAGGGAGTTGGGAAATTGTTTTAGCTTGCGACAAGGGAAGGGAGAGGTTAACAAGAAGAGAGACATCACACATCTTTTTATAATAATATGCTTATGAAAAACAGCGTGCAATATTACAAGGGGAGGGAGTACGGTGAAGTGCAATACTCTGGCAAATGAGGGACTGGGTCAAGCATGCTGAAAAAAAAGTGACATCATTTATAGACAGCCCCCAAGAGTTTTTTTTTTTTTTTTTCTCTCTTTTTTAAGGGGGTCCGCACTAAATATTGTTCTACGAAAGGGATCCGCTGGCTGTAAAGTTAAGGAAGCACTGCTCTAAAACGTCATAACTATTTGCTCTCGCACCGTCCTTGGGGGGGGGGTATCCATTATAGCGTAGCACGAGCATTAAGAAAAAAATATGCTCAAAAATGGATTGATTTACTTAACGAAAAGTCAAAAAGAAGAAGAAAAGCATTCTAACTTAATAAAATGTGAAACAAATATTTACACTAATATATTTATGAAATAAAAAAAGGTGGTGAATCAGTAAATTTTTTTAAATTTTCAATCTGTTCTTCATAAGTGCCAACCAATATTACATCTTATGAATCATTTATGTAATATCATTTTAAGTTTCATGAGTTGAACTTTGATGCCTCGTTAGTGGAATTTAAGTTGTTATTTACACGAAAGCATTCAAGTTGAGCTAAAAAAAAGCACCCAATTTTCTGCAATATAAAATTTTGATCATAAATCAGAACATTGTGACTGTTTTGTGACAAACATTCATTACAATAAAGGTTTTATGAAGGTATTATGTTCAGTAAACTAGCTAAGGAATCGAAGTGCTCTAAAAGTATTGCCCTTTTTCAACTGTAATTACAACTAATAAAAAACAACAAGTTTCAATGATTGAAGTTTTTGCTCATTGATTGTTACACTTCTGATAGGAAAAGTATGAATCGCATTTTCAAATATTTATTTTGTAGTCTTCGGTTGAAGCCCGTAAATATGTTTTTTTCTGCCGAGATAATCTTACTGCGGAAAAAACGCCTGATTGGCGTTTCCTGTTGACATTCCCGAATACTATGCTGTTTTAAAATGAATCTAATATTATCAGTAGCATCACTACAGAAGGGGGGGGGGCACCCCGTTTGAAACCATTCTAGGAGGTTGATACTATATATATTATAAAAATTCAGGAAAAAAATATAAACGTTTCCTTTCTGAAATTTCCCCAATATTTTAAATTATACAGGGTGACAAGAAATAACTTGGACACAAAAAATACATTATAACTTTAATGCTAAAGAAAATATTGCGACCAATCTTCAAAATAAGTATGAATACATTATTTCGTCTAATATATTTGCACATTTTCAGAGTGGATGGGGTAGATCGGGGGAATGCCGCCACCTTAAGGAACTTCAATTTTTTCACCATCAAAAATCGTATTTATGAACTACATCAATATTTTGGATTATTGTATGCCAGCTTAAGAATGTATACAAAAATTTTCATTAATAAATATACAAAATAAATAGTCATAAAAACATCAATTTGCCAACCTCTACACTGTGGCGGTATTACCCAGGGAGCTGGGGTAATCCCGCCACGGACCCGGGGTAATCCCGCCACTAGCCAATATGACTAAAAGACTAAGCATCGCTAGATTTTGAATGCACCTACTTGCAAGTGCATTTGTATTACAGTTCGATCGTTCCATATGTATTGCATATAGCACAAAGTTTAGATCGCTTGGATCAAAAAGGTCATGATTTTCGTCGTTGTCAAGAAACTTTTTGACGTCGATGTCCTCCTCATCTGAAGAGTTTTCCAAACTAAAAAGTCGCTTGCACCTTTTCTTAACAAATTTATTCATTTTCTTTTGCCGTGTTGTCAATGCTTTCTCTTTCTTTGCATTTGGATTCCATTTTAATATACATTCCCAAAACCTTTGCTGCAGATTTCCTTTCGGCTTGCTTCTTTTTCAGTGTCTGATTACTGAATGCAGGGCCTGATTATAGAATAGGCCAACTAAGCCGTAGTCTAGGGCTCCCGATTTTTAGGGGCCCACAAATGACCTAAACTGTTTTAGCCAATGTTTAAAATTGTAAAGATTGACTGCATAACATAACCCCCCCCCCCGGGGCTCCCTGTTCCTATCACTTGGTGAGGATTGACTACAGAGGGGCCCCGAAAAACCATTTGGCTTAGGGCCCCATGCTATCTTAATCGGGCCCTGTTTATTGAGGTTAACGTTAGAATTGACGAGTGCCCTTTACTTTTAGAACTTTCCTCTACTCTTTCTGCTGCCAATTTTGGAATTGGTGAAAACTTTTCTAGCGATTGAAGAAACGTTTTTTGAGACACTTTCTGAACGGGTTTTGATGAGCAAGGTGCTACATCCAGTTACTTACCTTCAGACGTATTGCTCGCATTTACAATATTATTTCTTCACCAGTTTCTTCTGTTAAGACTAATTTCTGTTAACTAACTATTTTTACTAAGCACAGTTTACAAGAGCGCATTTTCGTTTCTTTAAAAAATTGATTTTGACCTATACAGTGCAAATATGCTTCCTGGGGTAATGCCGCCACCATGGCTGCATCACCCCCGGAGAGGTGGCGTCATAACCCCGATCCGACAAGATGGAAGAAATGTAAATTAAAGACATCAAAACAAACGGAAGTGATCAATATTGTTGATTAAAATATGGGCTGAAATATCTAGTTAAAGGTTGTTCATAGCAAATGCTGCGACTGTAGCATCTAAAGGAACATACCTCAGCTTATTTAAAGTGGAAAAATAAGATCAAACTTCTTCAAAACAGCGTTCGACACTAAAAGGAAAAAACAACGAGCGCAATGTTTGCCGTCGACTTGGGGCATTGGTTGTAGCATTGTTCGCTACAGGTCAGGAGCTGTCAGGCCGGCTATCCGATTTCCTTGACTCAAATATCAGGGGTGGCGGCAATCGCCCGTTCTACCCTACCTTTAGACTTAATACAGAGCTTTAAACGTGTCACAAAATTTTCAACCGCAACTCACTTACTGATAGTTTATCCCATTCTTTGCATTAGGGTTTCTTTAGGGATGCCAAATTTTAATGAGGTTTACCCCGCACCCTTGTCTCCAAGATGGAAAAAACATCATTATTCATTGGGTTCAAATCTAGGGAAGACGATGGCCATTCTCAAACGCCAATGAAGTCCGAAAAATGTGTCTTGCACCAATCTTGAGTGCCTTTAGCACTGTGTGCAGGTACGAAACCCTGTTGGAAGGTCCAGCTTTTGCTTCCAAATAGCTTTTGTGATCAAGGTAAGACAAAATCTTCTAAAATAAGTTTGCGATATGTTTCTTGATTAATCTTTATCCCTTGATCAAAAAGAAAAGAAAAAAAAAGTGGTTCTCTCACTAGCATATATTTCATCCCAAAACATTACAGGTTGCTGTCGTTGACGCTGTTCAACAATGCAGAAAGGTGGTGGAGACAAGGGCGTGCGCTACACTTCATAAAACTTTGGCATCCCTAAAGAAATCCTTATGCTAGGAATGGGATAAAATATCAGTGAGTTGCTGTTCATTTCCGAAAATTTTGTGACACGTTTAAAGTTCTGTATTAAAGCTAAATGAAATCACTTCGAAAATTTATAAATGTAATAGACGATATAAAATATTCATATTTATTTTGAAGTTTGGTCTTAATATTTTCGTTAGCATTAAAGGTATAACGTATTTTGAGTGTTTGAGTTATTTCTTGTCACCCTGTATTTAATCTATGAAGTCCAGTAGCATCACTTAAGCTAGAAGGGGAGAGGTTACAACGGAGGACACACTTCCGGAAAATGACACCTTCAATTATGAAATTTTTCTCTCAATTAAATACATATTTGATCTGACAAATGTTACAGGGGAAACTAGGGAGGTTTGATCCACTATTTATAAAATTATTTTTCTACTTCCACGTTTACATTACTCGTTAGGATATAATGTTTGACAGCACATTACATTATTATTTTTTTTATTCAAGTTGCATATGAGTTTTTTAAAATGCGAAAAGTAAGATATCGTAGGAAACTGAATGAATCAAAGCCCAAAAAAATAGAAAAAGACTTGAAAATGCGAATGAAATCTAAAAAGAAATAAATTAAGAAACAAAGGAAAAATTGCTTCCTACGAAAATGGAGCACATCTACGCCTTGCGCAAGTTTTTTCACAGTACACGTTCATTAGTAGTATATGCAATGCTTTCGCATGGCAAACTGTTGCTTCGCCACAGTAAGCTTGTTCGCAAGGAGAATACTTGCAAATTGGAGCAGTGTTCATTAGTGCTTTAAATTTTTCCATTTTTCATCTAATACTAATAGAAGAGTGAAATTACATGTAATACAGTGAAACCTGTGTAAGTTGACCACTTGCGGTGCAGTACTTTGGTGGTCAACTTATAAAGGGGGTTGTGATTTTTTTTTTTTTTTTTTTGTCATTTCTTGTCACTTTTTGACTAATTGACATTTACTCCTTCCGTTCTACTCACTTTCATTGTTTTACATTACTTTAAAACAATAATTTAAAATTTTACTCAAATATTTTTAGAGGTTATTTTCTCAGAATGACTTATAATGTGTCATGTAAATTTAAAATTTCAGTAAATTGATTAAAAAAAAATTCATTGTTTATAAAAAGTTATTTGATATTAATAGTTCCTAAAAATTCATAGCTAACCAAAAATAGCAAATTTTTCGCTTTTTTTTTTCTTATATACATTTAATACATTTATAACCATGATGATCTACTTTTCAACAAAATAACTCCTTATTGAAGTTTGCGCACTTATTAGACACTAGTTTTGGAAATTCCATATGTGTCAGCTAATTTTCTCTGACTTTCTCCCTTTTCAATTAGTTTTAATATTTCATACTTTTTATCAATCTCAAGTTCAACCAACTTTCTTTTTAAAGCCATTTTATGTAAAACTATAACACAAAGAGCAACAAACTGGACTCTCATAGTTCAAAAATTCAGTTGAAAATGAAATGTCCTATTTGTTAATCCCTTGCACCAGAAATACTGCAATGCAAGTAACTTTTACTCTAGCACAATTCCAGTGCTGCCACAAAATATTGCAACTGGAAAAAAATACTTTGTACTTTTCTACTGACACATGTTTTCATTAAGCAGAGAGTACAAAAGGTAATCTAAAATAGAACAACAAAAGAAAAACAAGTTTTGAGAATAAAAGGGTTCTTAGTAATTTTACAATGTGGGTTAAACTTACAAGGATGTTTAATTATGCTGCTGTTTTATTTAGTTGGTAAAATGCTGGTCTGGCATCAAAAATATTTTTGGAAAGCTATATAAAAAAATAATAATAAAATAAAATAATTTGCTAAATTAAGTTTTTAAACATAAACCAAGTGGTCAACTTACAAAGGGTTTTTTACAATACTCCAAACCGAATTTGGGTTACATTAGTGGTTAAGGTAGACAGGTGGTCATGATAGAAAGGTGGTCAAATTACAGAGGTTTTCTTCCATTATATGAGCTAGGACTAATTCCGTTCCTGAAAAAAGCGATCAACATAGACAGGTGGTCAACTTACAAAGGTGGTCAACTTTACAGGTTTTACTGTATATAACAACACGCGCGTTTCTGTTATTATTGAACTGAAAAACATGAATGAGCATTTGCAAACGTTTATTGTGCAGTCAACCGAGATCGGTAGTTCAAGCCCGTAAATATGTTTTTTCTGCCGAGAGAGTCTTATTGCGGGAAACGACGTTTCTTTTCAGTTTCGTGTTGACGCTACTCTAAGTAGAGAGTTATTATTTATAATGTTAAGGTGAGTTCGGGTAAGTGCGTCCGCGGGAAAGTGCGTTCCCTGAGAATTTTGGGAATGCTGACCTGAAGAGACTTCTGCTGTGCATTGAATATGTTGGGAGAATGTCTAGTGATAATTCCTAGAGATTGGGACTGGTAGAGACAGAGTATTAACGTTTCATGTTCGACCCGTCAAACTGTCAGGAAAATTTTGTTTCCTGAGCTTATCACATGGACAAACTTTTCACTTACGCAACTATTTTGACTCCACCTTTTCATGCGGGCCAGCTTTTGCGTAGATTAAGTTCAAGCATTTAAACCACCCTAAAAAATTACTTTTATCGATGAAGTAAATTGAGATTTGAAATCGTCACTTTATCCGATTTTTGGTTGGAAAATGTCTGGGGTTTTAAAACGCGATCGTTTCACTGTAACGATTACATAAGCTCTCTGATCTATGACGTCAGCACGGCCTTCCTGATTGGTTTAAAGATAAAAGTACGATCCCACCCGCCTCCTGCTTTTTGAATTCCGGACGACTCTTTGAAAAAACATTTGGGCACTGTTTAGCAATGAGAAATAAATCGGCTAAATGAAAGTTAACCCAAAATCCTTTTCCTGTACTAGCAGCTTGTTGCATCCTATCATGTACCCCTCCTAAAGTTCGATCCAGATTTTTCAAAAACATCCTGTAGGATCATGTTGAAACATCAATTTCAGTTTCAGATTCCGAGCTGCAATGACTTCGAGTCCCCTCCCCCTTTCCATTTTCCCCATTCTTGCTATTTTTAGTTAAAAGAGCATTCACCGCTCAGAGATGAAAAAGACGCTTTTTTGAATTCTGCAGAAAAGCAAGTGTCGATGCAAGATTCCAGAAACGAAATGTTCTTGAACAAAAATCGAAAGATGTTTTCTGACTTTCGAAGACTAGTCGCAAAAGGTACAAAATCAACTCTTCCCCAATTCACGACGAGGAATCGCAAGAGGTGCTAGTGAGCAGACGACCAACCCCCAGGTTGTCCCTCTTACCTGTTGCGTCCTGCGTGCGTCCAGAGAGGGGTGTCCTTCTCTCACCGGGTCGTCCCTCGGCCGTCCATGCCGCGTGCAACAGGTGAAGAGTGAGCAGCAGGCCCGCCGCCGCACTCAATATCGTCTGCTCTCGCTCTCTCTCCTCCCACCTGTGGCAATCGATTGCTTCTAAAGATAGTAACGCTCCCGAATGAAGCGCTTATCCCGGGATTCTGGAACGCGCAGACTCCTCGGTTCGCTCCCCCTTTTGATCTGTTGTTTCCTTCGACTGCCGTTCTCTCATGAATGGAGCGCGGGAATCATTCTTGGGTTGGGAAATTCATCTATGGTAACACACAAACAACTCATCATAGGTGTATGTGGCGCAGAATCAGGTCTAGCTTGTCTAGTTGCAAAGTACGGAAAACATTAGATGCATAAAAGTAGGAGAGTCCCACACAAGAAGGTTCATTTCACTCATATAAAGAAAAACGAACTGAATTTCTGAAGAAAAATACAAGTAATCAAAAACTAAAATATTCTTTTCGAACAGTCAGAGGTGGACAAAAACTGAAAATCTTAGACGCCAGGAAAACATTTTAGACAAATTATTTCACATAAGACATAACACATACACACATGAGATATTCAAAGTAACATGACTGTAAATGATTCCTGTTCTGAGAAAACAAGTCTCCAAGGTGTTTTCCGAGAGACCTTGTTCCCCAAATTTTTTGGACTACTACCTAACGTAACTGAGTAGGTTTAGTTTTAACTACTAATTTCGCGTATAGTTTAATTAGTGTTTAATTCAGGATTCGGTGGGTTGTCAGTTATGTTATGTAGTTTTTATAGGAGGCCCCGACTTCAAAAGGTTATTAAAAATTAAGAGATCGTATATAATTAGTTAGGTATTTAAAATAATTCATCGTATAGTAATTTAAAACAGTGTTTATTTTATAATTCAGTGTTTAGTTCAGTTGATTTTTGTACTGGAATCTTACTAATATTATATATGCGAAAGTTTGTCTGTATGGATGTATGGATGTATGGATGTTTGTTACTCTTTCACGCAAAAACTACTGAACGGATTTTGATAAAACTTTACAATAATATAGCTTATGCATCAGAATAACACATAGGATAGTTTTCGTCCCGTTATGGGGGCAAAATCCCCTTAGGGGGGCAATAAAACACAATTTTTGTATAAATTCTCTAATATTGGGATGAAAAAATACTTGCACATATTTACATTATATGTCCATCGAAAGCTCTGATTTTTCTGCTGAAGATGGCACATGCTCGAAATTTCTAAGTAGAATAAAAAACGAGTTATGAGCTTTTTAGATCCATGTTCGAAGGCTTTCCTCAACTCAATACAGTATTTAGTGTATCATCTCAACTCCCTGTCGATAGCGACAATTGTTGTATTGTTGACTTTCTTTGCTTTTCGTGATTGTTCAAGGCTTTTCTCAAGTCAAATCTTGAAGTAAGATTTTTGCACAAGATTGGCAAATAATACATGATTTGGCTGATGATTTTCCATTTAAACGGAACTTTAATGTAATTAATGGTTTTTATTATTATTTATGCTGATTGAACACTTACTCATTATCCAAAAAACCAGCAGATCGCCAAAATTTTTGCAGAAAGATTTCCGTAGCTGATGCATTTGGCAGTTTTTTCAACGTTGCTGTTTTTGAAGCCGAAGACTACGTCATAATGTTTCTCAGCTTTCACCATGTAAACAAAATATCGCCAATCAAAGAATTTTCAAAAGACTTTTTTTACTGTGTTAAATAATCCAGCAACTAAATTAGGAAAATCCATAAACAGCACAAAAACTTCCATTAATTTTCCTTTTTGCTCAATTTCAAACAATCACCAAATTTTATTACTTATTTTGGTAACATTTCGGATGAAACTGTTTAGCGCCATTTTATGGTGACCAAAAATATCTCAGCATCTGGCGACGATATCTCTGTAACGAAAATTAATATCATATCGTTTTACAAAGTAAGGAAAGAATGGGAGAGCATCATCGAAGGTACCCCGAAACGACTTTCGCAAATTCAGTAAAATCGCACCAAGAGCCACAATGATTCAAATTTCCCGAAATAACTAAAGCAAGTATAAGGGGATTACGAGCGCAGCTACTTTTTTTTAATCACTTCGTACTTCATTAGCCATACAGAGAAGGTTTTAGACTCCATGTTAAAAAAAAAGTATCAACAGATTAATCTTTTTAAACATGAGAAGATTAATTTCATGTTTTTTAAATTTGTATATGCTTAAATATAGTGCTTTCGGTTCTAAATCAATACTACTTTGTTCTTTATACTTATTGCTATTTTAGTTTTATGGGTAAGGAAGAAACTCGATTTTTAATCACGTCAAAAAGATGTGTTTTAAATTATTTCACTTAAAACAGAAAACAAAAGCAAGTAACGATTTTTTCTAATAATTATTACTGACCCAGGCAACGCCGGGTATTTTTGCTAGTTGTAAAATAAATTTCATTTCTATGTTTGGGTAGGAAATAGAATGTAAGTGTAATCAGTTATTTTTTGCTTTTTAGTTTTTGGGTTTTTTTTTTTTTTTTTGAAGGCGGTTTTTTTTAAATTTAAAAGTAATTTATTATGATTGAAGTTTCACATTCTGCAGACTTAAGAAACTTGCGTCTTTCCTTTTACAACTTTTCCTGTCTGGAGAATCGTTGAAACAGTGCAGTTCTCTCACGAGATGCTGGTTGTGTGGCGAGTTTTTGCTCTGATGAAGAGGTTCCAGTGTTACTTTGAAATAGCTGTATGCTGTATTTTCTTGAGCATTTGTGCTTTATTTACGTTGGGTTGTAGACGGAAAGACGCAAGCATCTTAAGTCTGCAGAACGTGGAACTTCAATCATATGGAAAAAAAACTATAAGGACCAGCAAAAAGTCGTCTATTTTAGGCGCCACTTGGTTGGAAAAATATGAAAATACTTTCATGATAAAAATACATGAACGAAACATTTGCAAACAATCTTTGTTTATAAAAATTTGAAAGTTATTAAAATGCATGGATTTTTTAGGTTTTACTAGTTTGCCACTTGGGAAAAAAAATATAAGGCCACACATTTATTTCGAGACCGGGAACAAAAGTTTTCATATTTAGCCGTGTCATATGATTACACCGAAAAACAACTTTTAACGAATTTTCTGTTCCTCAATGTACTTTGGGTGTTTCTTATAGATTTCAAGGTGCTGAAAAAGAATATGTTTGCAAAAATTTTCTATCGCCCTCCAATTTTAAGAAATTTCATTTATAAATTTTGGGTTATATATGCTATCTTATAGGAGTTAAAAGTTCACTATATTTTTCTTTTAGATGCATTTGGTTCATCGACACATATTTTTTTACTCAATACAGCGATAGAACATGTAACAAGAGAGTAGAAACCGAATTCACTTTGATAAGTTTATACATGCGACCTTGAGCAGATGGTTCTAGGCGCTCCGTATCATTTCAGTTTCACGCAAGATTACGGTGGTTGAAGTTGTGTTTTGGAACGTGGAAATGCTCTTCCATCGGTTCCCATAGCTTATTCTTGCATGATGAAAGAATGCTACGAAAATATGAAGACATTGATTCATGAAAGTGACTATTCACAACAAAACTGGAGCATATGGGCGGTTTTTAAAAGTATTTACCGTTCTCATTGGTCTATAACTTGATTATACAATATACAGCTATTTTCTGTGTGAGCGGAACAGCAGGGCAATACATGAACATAAAATCCAAAAAGAAATGTCCAGAGCGCAAACAATATACTGCAGGTGAAAAAAAATCGATTCTAATCGATTAAAAATAAAAAAAAATCCTCTACACATAAAGTTGAGATTGATGCAGAATTTCGTTAAATCAATGGATGGAAAGGGCGTGGATTTTAATATTTGTAGAAACCGTTCCCATCACTCATTTATACAAAAACTAAGGAGGGTATTTGCAACAAACCACAGATAAGAAAGCTTATAAAAGACCAAAATTTTGAAGCTAGTTCAAGTGATTTAGGAAAAACAGCATGGATTTATTTTTAAAATGTTGTGACGCAGTTCTTAAGAAATAATAAAAATCATACTTATGAAAAATTAATTTAAGGCATGTTGTAAAATTCCAAAAACTTAGGATGTTCAATGTCACTGAAATACCCCCCCCCCCCGAAAGTATTTGAACTGTGAGCGACGAGTATGGGAAGCATTTCCCCCATGATATTTCTGCAATTTAAGCGGGATATCACAGACGATTTATTCCTTATATGCTCGGGATTACTAGTAGAATCTGATTGGAATATTATTTCTTATTTAAATTTGCGTTAGTCCAATAATAAAGCCTTCGCAGTTTACGCATTTATAGCTGCATAAAGTATGAAATTTACAAGTATCGTTATTCTTTTCATCAAAAATCTTTTCCATTCTACTAGAACTTTTTAAACAATACATATTTTTGGTGTTTTGTACTAGTTTTAATCAATGTAATTGTTTGTAAAATGTTAAATGACCAAAAATATTGCACATGTATTGAATAAATGTCTTTAAATTGAGATTTTAAAGATTTTGGATTTTTAAAAAATATGTGGGTGATGGAATAATTTTATTGTGATGTTCTTTTTCAGCACCCCTAAAACGTAAAAGTCACCACTTACTTAATGAGGAACAGAAACCTTGTTGACCAGTGTTATTTAAAACAACCCAAAACTGTTACGCAGTAAGATAGTTAACTTTATCTCGTTCTTCGTCAGACCGAACAGCACACAACTCTCTGAATGTGAAAAGTGAAATTGTTGGTTACAAAAAATGTAGAATGAGTGGACGTGAAGTTGCAAGGAAGGTAAACAGATCTAATTAAGTTATTTATAATTTTTTGAAGAATTCAAAATAGGGTGGCAAGAAAAAGCGTACAGGTCAGCTTCCCATTCTCACTAAGCACCAGAAACGAGCAATTGTTCATGGAGCTTGCTTAAAAAACAGAGTTCTATTCAAATTAAAAGAAAAATGAATGCACCTTGCACTAGCAGAACAGCGCGTAATGTTTTTCGAAAGCATTCCAATGTTACATAAGGTAAACAACGTTCACATTCCCCATTTACAAAGCTTCATAAGGTGCTTTGATTGGAATTCGCTGAGAAACACGTTTCTTTTGGGTCTCGATGGAAATATATCGTATTTTTTAATGACAAAAAAAACTTTTTTTTGGACGAACCCAGATGATTGCTGGCATGATTTCCAAAAAGAAGCCCCTTTTGTTTTCAAAAGACAATTAGGAGGTGGCTTTGTGATTTGTGTGGGCAGGTTTTGCAGCTGATGGAGCACTACCGATTGTGTCCATTCGAGATCCCTTGAATTCAGAATCATACGTTGATATCCTAGCTGAAAATGTACTGCCTGGAGCACCCCTTATCACAGATGGTGATTATTTGTTTCAACAAGACAATGAAAGTTGTCATGTGTCTTGGGGATCACGTTCATGGTTTGAGGCCAATTCAGTTAAAATTCTGGACTGGTCCACAAGAAGTCTTTATTTAAACCCCATAATACAAAATATGTGGGACATTTTAACTAGAAAAGTGTCTAAGGATGGGACACAATATGCAAACTAGTATGTTGTGGCCATCACGAAACATTCTTCTATATCTTTCTTATGATTCTGATCCCTCGCCATGCTTGACGAGGAAGCAATATTCATTAAAAAAAAAAACACGCCAAAACTTGACGATTACCCCATAGACTAATAATAAGAGTAGACCGAGCTATGGCAACCCTTTTGCTGCTCATAAACCAAACCACGTGACTGGTGGATATTCGCAACTCCAACGAACTATAGGGGGCACTGAAGTCACTGTCTAATGGCGGAATTGAAAACTAAAACAAACGCACATGGTAACGAAGAAAATGCTAAAAGTGTTGTGATTTTTGTTCGTACGTATGATTGTTTCGCTTTATTCTTTTTAAATTAATTTTCAAAGTCTTGTTGATATTCTGACCCACGTAGAAAGAAATGAGAATTCAAGAAGCATTACTAAACGTCAAACATTAATGCAAAGTACGTAGTTCGTAGTTCTAAGCAGCCATTTTCACGATGTTGAATTCGATATTTATCAATTCTTGATAAAACTAAATAATAATTA
Organism: Uloborus diversus; assembly: GCF_026930045.1. Lineage (NCBI taxonomy): Eukaryota > Metazoa > Arthropoda > Arachnida > Araneae > Uloboridae > Uloborus > Uloborus diversus. The sequence continues at coordinate 128,906,511 of NC_072731.1, read as the reverse complement.
TGGCCTGACAAGAATAACAATTAATGCTAGAAAATATTATATGACATTACAAATTATTACCAAAAGAAGATGATACTTCTTTGCTTTGCTTTGGCTAGCGCTTGTTTTCCATTTGTAGCTGAGATATTTCTCTTGAATTCCCGAATCGGTTAATTTAAAAATTTTCTGTTTCGATTTTTCTAATTTCTGAGTTACGATTTAATTGTGTCATGTTATGCAAATCATCAACAAAATTCTCACGGATATATGGTGGTAGTTTTCTTTTCAGTTGATTGACAATTATTTCTTTTTACTTATCGAATTCTGTAATCTTACTACCATTTTATTCCACTCATGATAAAATTTGAAAATGGTTTAACTAAAAACGCGAAATCTCGCCAAGGCTACTTTGCTCGCACAATGCCAAAATTATAACCCTCAACAAATTTGGCGATACCTTTCAGCTGAGAATAAAAGGAATAAAGTAAATTCTTTCTCGGTTATTCATTTTGTTCTACGATAATATATTCAAGAAAATATGTTGCATACTGTCCATTCCAACTAAATGCTGCTGTAAAATATGGTAAGTTTAATTAATTTAAGTTTAAAAAAACTCCCATATTCTTACAAATTCATACAAAACAATAAAATTTTTTACCTTGTATAACGTTATCCAAGTTTGTTAATCCAGAATTTTCGCTTTCACCTATTATTAAGGAAATAATGAAAACTAACATTATTTTGAGGAGCTCGAGGATAATACTAAGGGACGAATTAATTTCTGTAGCTGAAAGCAAACTAAGACACATCGATTGCGTTAATAAATACTCAGAACAAACTGCCTGTGTTTACGTCAACAGACACACATGGAACGCAACGTGGCAAAGTTTTAGTTGCATTCGCAGTTTTATAAATCACCGCAAGGTAGCGTATTCGAGCGCTGGAGTTCCGAATCCTAGCAACAGCGGGCGTTGATCGTAGCAGACGATAAAACGCGAGCGAGAAATAAAATAAATAGAATTGATGGAACTCGGAAGAATGATCTTTTATGGAGTCCGATTTGTAAATTTGTTATTCTAAGTTGTAAATATTTTGTTAATATAGCGAGTTTTTCGTTTAGATAGTATTGTGCATTTTCTTTATTCAATTTCAATAACTCTCTAAGCAATTAAAGATGCAAGCGCCCGAAAAGGAATCGGCAAACGGTAAGATTTTTACCTACAATTTCAATTTAAGATACCGATTAGTACATTTTTGCATTAACGCAAAACGTTTACGCCATTACGTTTACGCCAACGCTGACGTAGCAGTTCCGAATGAAATAAAAGTTACTGAAAACTGTAATCAAAAACTAATTACTAATGTGAAAATAATTCATATTTAAAAGAAAAACAGTTCAATCATCTCTGCATCTGGGAAAAAAAATTATAATAAAACACATTACATCTTAAAATACATGTCGAGTGCCAAACTATTCGGAACTCCAGCGCTCGAATACGCTACCTTGCGGTGATTTATAAAACTGCGTCTGCACCTAAAACATTGCCACGTTGCGCATCACGTGTGTCTGTTGACGTAAACGCGGTCAGTTTGTTCTGAGTAACGCATTCAACATGTCTAAGAACGCCTTCAACAACAGAAATTAATTCGTCCCTTAGTAGTATTCTCGAGCTTCTCAAAATAATGTTAGTTTTCCTTATTTCTTTCAAAAAAGTATTAAATGGTGGAAGCGTAAACAAGAAAACTCTGGATTAACAAAATTGGATAACGTTATACCAGGTAAAATTTTTTATTGTTTTGTATGAATTTGTAAGAATATGGGGGTTTTTTTAATCTTAAATTAATTAAACTTACCATATTTTACAGCAGCATTTAGTTGGAATGGACAGTATGCAAAATATTTTCTTGAATATATTATCGTAGAACAAAATGAATAACCGAGAAAGAATTTACTTTATTCCTTTTATTCTCAGCTGAAAGGTTTCGCCAAATTTGTTTAGGGTTATTAATTTTTAGTATTGTGCAAGCAAAGTAGCCTTGGCGAGATTTCGCGTTTTTAGTTAAACCATTTTTAATTTTTATCATGAGTGGAATAAAATGGTAGTAAGATTACAGAATTCGATAAGTGAAAGGAAATAATGGTCAATCAACTGAAAAGAAAACTACCACCATATATCCGTGAGAATTTTGTTGATGATTTGCATAACATGACACAATTAAATCGTAACTCAGAAATTAGAAAAATCGAAACAGAAAATTTTTAAATGAACCGATTCGGGAATTCGAGAGAAATAACTCAACTACAAATGGAAAAAAAAATAAGCGCTAGCCAAGCAAGGCAAAAAAGTATCATCTTCTTTCGATAACAATTTGTAATGTCACATTGAATTTTCTAGCATTAATTGTTATTCTTGTCAGGCCACAATTATTATTTAGTTTTATCAAGAATTGATAAATATCGAATTCAACATCGTGAAAATGGCTGCTTAGAACTATGAACTACGTACTTTGCATTAATGTTTGACGTTAAGTAATGCTTCTTGAATTCTCATTTCTTTCTACGTGGGCCAGAATATCCACAAGACTTCGAAAATTAATTTAAAAAGAATAAAGCGAAAAAATCATACGTACGAACAAAAATCACAACACTTTTAGCATTTTCTTCGTTACCATGTGCGTTTGTTGTAGTTTTCAATTCCGCCATTAGACAGTGACTTCAGTGCCCCCTATAGTTCGTTGGAGTTGCGAATAGATAATCCTGCCATCTAGCAACCATGCCGCCAAAGTTTTCGCCAAGCCTTCCACTAGTCACATGATGTATCCAAGAACCAATTTTTTTTATCAGCAAGTCCGGGAAAGCTCTGTCTACTCTTATTATTAGTCTATGGATTACCCCGATTCCCGATTTATCTCAAAAGTAAAGCAAAGAATGAAAACTGAAAATTATTTTAAAAGCCCCGCTTAAAATAATTACAAACATTTATTTGTTAACAAACACAAGATGGCAACAGTTAAGAAGTTTAAATCATCGCGATTTTCTGGTCCGCAGACGACAGTCTATTACGATTTATCTTTGTTGTTGTAATTATAAAGCTACTTTTATTCACAAAAAAAAAAAAAAAAAAAAAACTAGTATGTTGTGGCCATCACGAAACTTTCTTCTATATTTTTCTTTTTTTTTCTGATCCCTCCCCATGCTTGACGAGGAAGCAATATTCCCAACAAAAACAAAATTACACATGAAAAAACTTGACGACCATCCCAATGTCTGCATTATTGCAAAAGCAAAGCAAAGAGCGAAAATTGAAAGTTATTTTAAAAGCCTTGCTTGAATTAATTACAAATATTTTATTTGTTAACAAACATAAGATGGCAACAGTTAAAAATTTTAAATCATTGAGATAATATTCCGATCATTTCCATACAATTAAAATCACGAGAAATACGCAGACGACAATCTATTACGATTTATCTTTCTTATTGTTGCATTAATAAAGCTATTTTTTTTCGCAAAAAAAAAAAAATCAACACCTCTTGGAGCGATTGGCGTCAAAATTGAACCAAAGCCTGTTTACGTATGGATTCACATATATTCCAAATTTCAACCAGAACGTAGCATTACTTCTTGAGATAGGGTACTCACAATGGAAAAAAAGAACGGGCGATTGCGCTACCCCCCTTTTTAGCTGTTGACACCAAAATAAAATCAGCTCTTATACCCACTAAGGGCTACTTGCCGATAAATTTTTCTTTCATTCCGTTCATTATTTCTTGAGATACAGCAGTCACAATTGACGACCAAAAAACGTTCTATAGCTCTACCCCCGTTTGAGTTATTGACACCAAAATTGAATCAGCACCTGTTCCTGTTAATGGCAACATATAAACCAAATTTTGTTTGATTCCGCCAGTTACTTCCTGAGGAATAGCAAGCACGCGTAACTCAAAAAACGTCCCATTGCTCCACCCCCCTTGGAGGAATTCGCGCCAAAAACCAATGGGCACAAGTTCACATACGGGCACATATGTGTACCAAATTTCGTTCGATTTCATGCGGTAGTTTTTGCTGTAGAGCGGCCACAAAAAACTGGTCACACACAGACGTGACACACATACATACACACACACATACATACATACATACACACACACAGACAGACAGACATTTTCCAAAAATAGTCGAAATGGACTCAGCACACCTCAAAACGTTCGAATCCGTCAAAATTCGAAAATTTGCACGAATCCAATACTTTCTTCTATATATTAGATATAGAAGAAAGTAAAAATCAGCCCCCCATGGAGCGATTGGCGCCAAAATTCGGAACTCCAGCGCTCGAATACGCTACCTTGCGGTGATTTACAAAACTGCCGATGGAACTAAAACATTGCCACGTTGCTTTCCACGTGTGTCTGTTGACGTAAACACAGGCAGTTTGTTCTGAGTATTTATTAACGCAATCGATGTGTCTTAGTTTGCTTTCAGCTACAGAAATTAATTCGTCCCTTAGTATTCTCGAGCTTCTCAAAATAATGTTAGTTTTCCTTATTTCTTTCAAAAAAGTATTAAATGGTGGAAGCGTAAACAAGAAAACTCTGGATTAACAAAATTGGATAACGTTATACCAGGTAAAATTCTTTATTGTTTTATATGAATTTGTAAGAATATGAGTTTTTTACTTTCTTCTATATCTAATATATAGAAGAAAGTATTGGATTCGTGCAAATTTTCGAATTTCGAATTTTGACGGATTCGAACGTTTTGAGGTGTGCTGAGTTCATTTCGACTATTTTTGGAAAATGTCTGTCTGTCTGTGTGTGTGTGTGTATGTATGTGTGTCACGTCTGTGTGTGACCAGTTTTTTGTGGCCGCTCTACAGCAAAAACTACCGCATGAAATCGAACGAAATTTGGTACACATATGTGCCCGTATGTGAACTTGTGCCCATTGGTTTTTGGCGCGAATTCCTCCAAGGGGGGTGGAGCAATGGGACGTTTTTTGAGTTACGCGTGCTTGCTATTCCTCAGGAAGTAACTGGCGGAATCAAACAAAATTTGGTCCATATTTTGCTCCTAACAGGAGCAGGTGCTGATTCAATTTTGGTGTCAATAGCTCAAACGGGGGTTGAGTTATAGAACGTTTTTTATCGTCAATTGTGACTGCTGTATCTCAAGAAATAACGAACGGAATCAAACAAAAAATTTTTGACAAGTAGCCCTTAGTGGGTATAAGAGCTGATTTTATTTTGGTGTCAACAGCTAAAAAGGGGGGTAGCGCAATCGCCCGTTCTTTTTTTCCATTGTGAGTGCCCTATCTCAAGAAGTAATGCTACGTTCTGGTTGAAATTTGGAATATATGTGAATCCATACGTAAACAGGCTTTGGTTCAATTTTGACGCCAATCGCTCCAAGAGGTGTTGATTTTTTTTTTTTTTTTTTGCGAATAAAAATAGCTTTATTAATGCAACAATAAGAAAGATAAATCGTAATAGATTGTCGTCTGCGTATTTCTCGTGATTTTAATTGTATGGAAATGATCGGAAATATTATCCCAATGATTTAAAATTTTTAACTGTTGCCATCTTATGTTTGTTAACAAATAAAATATTTGTAATTAATTCAAGCAAGGCTTTTAAAATAACTTTCAATTTTCGCTCTTTGCTTTGCTTTTGCAATAATTCAGAAATTGGGATGGTCGTCAAGTTTTTGCATGTGTAATTTTGTTTTTGTTGGGAATATTGCTTCCTCGTCAAGCATGGGGAGGGATCAGAAAAAAAAAGAAAAATATAGAAAAAAATTTCGTGATGGCCACAACATACTAGTTTTAATCTTAAATTAATTTTACTAATCATATTTTACAGCAGCATTTAGTTGGAATGGACAGTATGCAAAATATTTTCTTGAATTTATTATCGTAGAACAAAATGAAAAATGTTTAACCGAGAAAGAATTTACTTTATTCCTTTTATTCTCAGCTGAAAGGTTTCGCCAAATTTGTTTAGGGTTATAGTTTTAATATTGTGCAAGCAAAGTAGCCTTGACGAGATTTCGCGTTTTTAGTTAAACCATTTTTACTTTCTTCTATATCTAATATATAGAAGAAAGTATTGGATTCGTGCAATCTTTCGAATTTCGATTTTTGACGGATTCGAACGTTTTGAGGTGTGCTGAGTTCATTTCGACTATTTTTGGAAAATGTCTGTCTGTCTGTGTGTGTGTGTATGTATGTGTGTCACGTCTGTGTGTGACCAGTTTTTTGTGGCCGTTCTACAGCAAAAACTACCGCATGAAATCGAACGAAATTTGGTACACATATGTGCCCGTATGTGAACTTGTGCCCATTAGTTTTTGGCGCGAATTCCTCCAAGGGGGGTGGAGCAATGGGACGTTTTTCGAGTTACGCGTGCTTGTTATTCCTCAGGAAGTTACTGGCGGAATCAAACAAAATTTGGTCCATATGTTGGTATTAACAGGAACAGGTGCTGATTCAATTTTGGTGTCAATAACTCAAACGGGGGTTGAGCTATAGAACGTTTTTTGTCGTCAATTGTGACTGCTGTATCTCAAGAATAATGAACGGAATGAAAGAAAAATTTATCGGCTAGTAGCCCTTAGTGGGTATAAGAACTGATTTTATTTTTGTGTCAACAGCTAAAAAGGGGGGTAGCGCAATCACCCGTTCTTTTTTTCCATTTTGAGTGCCCTATCTCAAGAAGTAATGCTACGTTCTGGTTGAAATTTGGAATTTATGTGAATCCATATGTAAACAGGCTTTGGTTCTATTTTGACGCCGATCGCTCCAAGAGGTGCTGATTTTTTTTTTTTTTTTTTTTTTTTTTGCGAATAAAAATATTTTTATTAATGCAACAATTCGCAACTCCAACGAACTATAGGGGGCACTGCAGTCACTGTCTAATGGCGGAATTAAAAACTTAAACAAACGCATGTGGTAACGAAGAAAATGCTAAAAGTGTTGTGATTTTTGTTGTTATGTATGATTTTTTCGCTTTATTCATTTGAAAAGATTTTTCAAAGTCTTTTGGTTATTCTGACCCGTATAGAAAGAGATTAGAAACCAAAAAGTATTACGAGAGTAAACAATTAATGCAGAACACACAGTAAGTTGTTCTGAAGCAGCCATTTTCACGATGTTCAATTCGGAATTCATAAATTTTTGGTTCGCTTCGAACGGCATTTTCATTTTGTACCGTTTTTTCTATACATTAGTACATATTAAGTTCAGTTTCGTGACATTTCCGGCATTTGTTGACATTTTTGTCACATAGTGCACATACGTGGTAGACTGTCAAGAGTAACACTAGATAATTTATTTCTATGACTATATGATTGGATATCCAAAGAAATCATGCATTTAATTCATTCGTCATGGAAATGATTTACCTGATATGCGAAATCTTGTCAAGATACATTATTCTTTCACACAATTTTAAAACCATAACCTTATAAACAGATTTTTGGCGAACTTTTATTTTTTATTGTTCAAATTCTTAACGTTCTTTCTGGATTTTTCAATCTGTTCTGCGATAAATATTTTCAAGAAAATTTATTTGCATACTTTCTATTTCAGTAGGATACTGTAGTAACAAAGGTTATTTAAATCATTTATGTGGAATTAGGTTAAGGAAAAGTGTCCAGTCAATGTTGTTAAGTTCGTTTTTTTTTCTTCATCGAATTGAAAAACTGATATTTATTCAAATTCACTCAGAACAAAATAAATAAAATGTGTAGTCACAGTTTATATATGGTGGTAGTTTTCTTTTCAGTTGATTGACCATTATTTCTTTTTACTTATCGAATTCTGTAATCTTACTATCATTTTATTCCACTCATGATAAAAATTAAAAATGGTTTAACTAAAAACGCGAAATCTCGCCAAGGCTACTTTGCTCGCACAATTCCAAAACTATAACCCTAAACAAATTTGGCGAAACCTTTCAGCTGAGAATAAAAGGAATAAAGTAAATTCTTTCTCGGTTATTTATTTTGTTCTACGATAATAAATTCAAGAAAATATTTTGCATACTGTCCATTCCAACTAAATGCTGCTGTAAAATATGATTAGTTAAATTAATTCAAGATTAAAAAAAACTCATATTCTTACAAATTCATACAAAACAATAAAAAATTTTACCTGGTATAACGTTATCCAATTTTGTTAATCCAGAGTTTTCTTGTTTACGCTTCCACCATTTAATACTTTTTTGAAAGAAATAAGGAAAACTAACATTATTTTGAGAAGCTCGAGAATACTACTAAGGGACGAATTAATTTCTGTTGTTGAAGGCGTTCTTAGACATGTTGAATGCGTTACTCAGAACAAACTGACCGCGTTTACGTCAGCAGATACACGTGGAGCGCAACGTGGCAATGTTTTAGTTGCATTCGCAGTTTTATAAATCACCGCAAGGTAGCGTATTCGAGCGCTGGAGTTCCGAATAAGAAAGATAAATCGTAATAGATTGTCGTCTGCGTATTTCTCGTGATTTTAATTGTATGGAAATGATAGGAAATATTATCTCAATCATAGACTAATAATAAGAGTAGACCGAGCTATGGCAACCCTTTTGCTGCTCATAAACCAAACCATGTGACTGGTGGATATCCTAGCAACAGCGGGCGTTAATCGTAGCAGATGATCAACGCCAGTGCGAAATAAAATAAATAGAATTGATGGAACACGGAAGAATGATCTTTTATTGAGTCCGATTTGTAAATTTGTTATTCTAAGTTGTAAATATTTTGTTAATATAGTGAGTTTTTCGTTTAGATAGTATTGTGCATTTTCTTTAGTCAATTTCAATAACTCTCTAAGCAATAAAAGATGCAAGCGACCAAGAAGAATAAGCAAACAGTAAGATTTTTACCTACAGTTTCAATTTAAGATACCGATTAGTACATTTTTACGTTAACGCAAAACGTTTACGCCATTTCGTTCACGCCAACGCTGACAGCTCCAAATGAAATAAAAGTTACCGAAAACTGATCAAAAACTATTACTAACGTCAAAATAATGCATAACTAAAAGAAAAACAGTTCAATCTCTGCACCTGGAAGTTTTTTTTAATGAAAACACATTGTCTTAAAATACATGTCGAGTGCCAAACTATAGATAATGCTGCCATCTAGCAACCATGCTGCCAAAGTCTTCGCCAAGCCCTTCCACTAGTCACATGATACATCTATGAACCAATTTTCTTCATCAGCAAGAATGAGAAAGCACGGTCTACTCTTATTATTAGTCTATGATCTCAATGATTTAAAATTTTTAACTGTTGCCATCTTATGTTTGTTAACAAATAAAATATTTGTAATTCATTCAAGCAAGGCTTTTAAAATAACTTTCAATTTTCGCTCTTTGTTTTGCTTTTGCAATAATTCAGACATTGGGATGGTCGTCAAGTTTTTGCATGTGTCATTTTGTTTTTGTTGGGAATATTGCTTCCTCGTCAAGCATGGGGAGGGATCAGAAAAAAAATATATATATAGAAGAAAGTTTCGTGATGGCCACAACATACTAGTTAATTTTTATCATGAGTGGAATAAAATGATAGTAAGATTACAGAATTCGATAAGTAAAAAGAAATAATGGTCAATCAACTGAAAAGAAAACTACCACCATATATAAACTGTGAGTACACATTTTATTTATTTTGTTCTGTGAATTTGAATAAATATCAGTTTTTCAATTCGATGAAAAAAAAAACTAACTTAACAACATTGACTGGACACTTTTCCTTAACCTAATTCCACATAAATGATTTAAATAACCTTTGTTACTACAGTATCCTACTGAAATAGGCAGTATGCAAATAAATTTTCTTGGAAATATTTATCGCAGAACAGATTGAAAAATCCAGAAAGAACGTTAAGAATTTGAACAATAAAAAATAAAAGTTCGCCAAAAATCTGTTTATAGGGTTATGGTTTCAAAATTGTGTGAAAGAATAATGTATCTTGACAAGATTTCGCATATCAGGTAAATCATTTCCATGACGAATGAATTAAATGCATGATTTCTTTGGATATCCAATCATATAGTCATAGAAATAAATTATCTAGTGTTACTCTTGACAGTCTGCCACGTATGTGCACTATGTGACAAAAATGTCAACAAATGCCGGAAATGTCACGAAACTGAACTTAATATGTACTAATGTATAGAAAAAACGGTACAAAATGAAAATGCCGTTCGAAGCGAACCAAAAATTTATGAATTCCGAATTCAACATCGTGAAAATGGCTGCTTCAGAACAACTTAGTGTTCTGCATTAATTGTTTACTTTCGTAATACTTTTTGGTTTCTAATCTCTTTCTATATGGGTCAGAATAACCAAAAGACTTTGAAAAATCTTTTCAAATGAATAAAGCGAAAAAATCATACATAACAACAAAAATCACAACACTTTTAGCATTTTCTTCGTTACCACATGCGTTTGTTTTAGTTTTTAAGTCGGCCATTAGACAGTGACTGCAGTGCCCCCTATAGTTCGTTGGAGTTGCGAATTGAACCAACGTCTGTTTACATATGGATTCACATTTATTTCAAATTTCATCTTGCGTTACTTCTTGCGTTATGGCACTCGCAATAAAAAAAAACGTTCGATTGCGCCCCCTCCCCCTTTTTAGCTCTTGACGCCAAAATAAAATCAGCCCTTGAACCCTCTAAAAGCTACTTTTCGATATATTTTTTTTTTTATTCCGTTCATTACTTCTTGAGATATGGCAGACACAAGTGACGACAAAAGAAACGTTCTATAGCTCAGCCCCCGTTTGAGTTATTGACACCAAAATTGAATCAGCACCTGTTCCTGTTAATGGCAACATATGGACCAAATTTTGTTTGATTCCGCCAGTTACTTCCTGAGGAATAGCAAGCACGCGTAACTCAAAAAACGTCCCATTGCTCCACCCCCCTTGGAGGATTTTGTGTCAAAAACCAATGGGCACAATTTCACATAGAGGCACATAAGTGTACCAAATTTCGTTTGATTTCATGCGGTAGTTTTTGCTGCAGAGCGGCCACAAAAAACCGGTCACACACATACGTGACACACACACAAACATTTTCTAAAAATGGTCGAAATGGACTCAGCACACCTCAAAACGTTCGAATCCTTTGAAATTAGAAACTTTGCACGCGAAAATCCAATACTTTCTTCTTTATCTATATCTATAATAATAATATAAAGCAGTAGAATTTGTTCGTTTGAACACGTTAATCTCAGAAACTACTGGTTCGAATTGAAAAATTCTTTTTGTCTTTAATAGTCTATTCATTGAGGAAGGCTATAGGCTATGTAACATCTCGCTATAACTAATAGGAGTGGAGCAGCAATAAAAAGTATTATGAAAACGGGAAAATTTATATCATAATATAAAATGCTTGGAACGCAAAACATGCGTAGCCAGTGTGATTCAGTGCGGGCTTCGTGGTCCAGTGAGTGTAGGTTTGAGTCAGCCATGAGGCAAATCTCGAGGATACTTTTTAGAGAACATTCTAAAAAATGCTAAAAATGATTTGTAAAAGTAATTTATGTGACGCATCTGTCTTATTTTTCTTATTAATTATTCAATTAAAAAAGCTGAACAGTTTGTTTGTTTGAGCGCGCTCTTATCAGGAACTACTGGTTTGAATTGAAAAATTCGTTTTGTGTTGATTAGTCCATTCATTGAGGAAGGCTATAGGCTATATAACATTACGGTATGACTAATAAGAGTGCAGCAGCAATAAAAAATGTTATGAAAATGGGAAAATTTATTTCTATACTAATATTATAAAGCTGAAGGTTCTGTCTGTTTGAACGCTATAATCTCAGAAACTGCTGGTACGAATTGAAAAATTCTTTTTGTGTTGAATAGTCCATTTATTGAGGAAGGCTATAGGCTTTAAAAAAAAAACCAGACTGACGAAATATTTGTTATTGCAAATTAAATTTACTTAATTGTTTAGTTCCATGAGTTCCTAATAGATGGGGGGGGGGTAAGTTCAGTTCTATGAATTCCTAATAGATGGTGGGCAAAGTTAACTCTTCGAGAGAGCGCTGGCCGACAGTGTCGATAGCTGCAATGAACCATGCTCATGCTACGCTGTTGTGATCAGCGAACAGATTTTTGAATGTGTCTGTGTGTGTGTTTTTTTTTTTCGATGTTCAGGTAAGTAATTTGTTTTTGTAGGATTTTTCTATTGGGATTTGTTTTCCTTGTTTCTTCAACTTTTGTTTTTGTTCTTATAGTTGAAGATAGTTACATATTTAAGTAAATAATTTTATTTGTCGTATTGTTCAATTGTGATTGTTCTTTATAACGTTTTTATTATAGCATAGTTTATTTCGCGAAACACTTTAAATTGCAGAGGAAAAAACCGCTTCTCTCGCTAAAGGGCAGGGTTACGGTAGCGTGGTTGCTTGGCACGTTAAGCGATGAACTACGTAGTTGAAGGATTATTTTGAGTTTTAAAGGTAATGCTAATCTTTTTATGTATTTTGGCGAATAGTTTTAAATTAAAGAGAGACTTTAATAGGTTTTTTGAAAAGGTGTGTATGCATTTTAGTTGAAGAAAAATGACCATTTAACATAAGAAGGGGGGGGGCGTGGATTTTTTTTGTTCAACCGTCTTCCTTTTAACTTTTTATCACGGGCATCGCCGTGCGGGCACTGCTAGTATCTAATACTAGCAGTGCCCGCACGGTGATGATGTTATATAGCCTATAGCTTTCTTCAATGGATGAACTAATCACCACAAAAGGAATTTTTCAATTCGAACCAATAGTTCCTGATAATAGCGCGTTCAAACAAACAAACTGTTCAGCTTTTTAAACTGAATAATTAATAATAAAAATTAGACAAAGATACGTCACATAAATTTTTTTTTACAAATCGTTTTTAGCATTTTTTAGAATGTTCTCTATAACGTACCATCGAGATTTGCCTCGTTGCTCACTCGAACCTACACTCACTAGATCACGAAGCCCGCACTATCAGGTCGAGTCACCCTGGCTGCATGTTTCGCGTTCCACGCATTTTATATTATACTAGTGATACCCGTACGGCTTTGCCCGTAATAGAAAAATCAAAAGGTCTTTTGGTTCGCCTGTATATTTACAAATAATGTATGGTGAATTTTCTCGCCAGTTGGCTTGTACCCATCTTACGGTTCCGCGTTATGATAATTTCGTATCTCGCCAATTGGCTTGTGCCCATGTTTCGGTTCCACGTTATGATAATTTCGTAATTTTACTCGACCATCTTATATTTTTTTCTTAAAATTGGAATAGAAAAAGAATCACATCGAATTTTCGAAAAATCGCTTCGAGGTGCACACCCCCATGCTACAAACTGATTCTGTGCCAAATTTCACGAAAATTGGCCGAATTTTTTACATGGCTGTAATGCTCTACACACTACAGTTTTGTCACATGATTATTCTGTATTAATTATTTTTAATTATGAAATAAATATTTGTTTTTTTATGATGTAAATTATTACTGGCAACTTGTATAATAAGTTTTTCATAGATATTCAATATTTGCTGTGCAAAGCCCGGGGCGTGCACAGAGGGAGGAGAGAGAAGAGACACCTGTTGGCCTGGGCCTGAAGGGGGCCCGAATTTTTAAAATGAGGGTAAAATATATGTAGAGACGAAGGGGTGAACATTATGGAGTGGAGTTCGTAAAAGTCATTTGCCACGGGCCTTAAAATATCTGTGCACGCACCTGTGTGAAGCTTTACTAATTCCTGCTTTGTCGAACTTCCTTCAAGTGGGAAAGTTCGTATCCACTCATGTGAACACTAATGAAAAATCACTAATGAAGACGATAATTAAAACAATAATGAGAGCATTTACCCAACGTTTCAAGCTAACAGATAATGTGAAATTAAGAATTTTTCTTACGATCAAAAACATTTTTTTCTTCTTTTAAATAAAAAGCGAGAGTCGAAAACCTTTCATGTTTCTTAGTCTTTTTGATTTCTAAAGGTTGAATGATTACTTTAGTTTAAAAATTCGCTCTTAAGCTTAAAGAATGGCCACCCTAGATGTCGTCTTTCGCTTCTAGGAACGAGATCAAAGATGGCCATAATTAAGTTACATCTTGTATCTGAACTAAAAGGAAAGTTATTTCTTTTTCTTTTCAATACATGAGACTTTGCTGTTAGTAAAATGCATTTATTTAACAAGATTATGCTTAGGAAAATGTAGGATTGTAGAAAAGTTGTGCTTAGGAGTAACTGTTTACCAAGGTCACCAAAAAATGAAAGAACGAAGAATGCAATGAAAAAAAAAGGAAGGTCCGAGATCTTTCTTAGCTTTAAATTTAATATTATAAGAGGCAAAAAAATGAAAATTTAAATAAATAAATAAAGTGAAAAAAAATAGCTTGAATTTTGAGATCTTGAATTCAAATCACGTTTTTCGCACTCACGAATAGCGATAGGACACTGCTTGTTGTGTTTCTTGTTTCTACTAATGGCTTTTATCGCAACCATAATTTAAATTCAAGACGTCATAATTCAAATGAATGCCAGGGGCTGGATGCTGGATACTGGTTTGGCGTAAAAAGGATTGTGTCAAGTCCAGAAGGTCGTTAATAAAAAATTCGATTCCGTGGCACAAGGAGCAGAGGCATAGATTCCGAGGAGCCTTTATTATACGTATAGAAAAATGAAATCAAAGGACGGACGTCATTCAACAGTCAAGTGAAAACAAGAAAACAATAAGCACTTCGTGATGGCTCAAAAAATCTTGAAAATTGACTTAAAACAATTTGAATTTAATGCATTATATCTGCTAGATTTGTTTTAGTTGCTATCATCGATGTCACTGGAAAATAGTTGGATGATATTGCTAAAAATTCTGGTTAATATTGAAAACTAATCAAGTTTTTTAACAACTGTAATCGCTGTTATAATCGTAGTCAGTTCTTTGCAGATTATAACCGCTATCAGGATCCAATATATTTTTATGTTTGTAATCATAATCGCAATCTATTGCAGTTCTCGTAATATATAAATTACAAACGTGATGAGTAATACTGCCTTACATTGAGAAACTTCTTGAATAGGTTCCGAATTATTTCTTTAAACATATTAAAATGCTCAATTTATCCAGTTTTGGCTTTTAAAAGATGACATAAAACAGCTCTAATAACTTCCTTTTATGAAGTGTCTTAATAAAATTTATTTTGTTATTTTTTACGTAGTACTAATAATTCATTTTATCCAAAAAAAAAAAAAAAATAGGTGCTATAATCTATCCCTTATGCACTATTCCTGAAAAAAAAGTTATTCTTCAGAAGTTTAAGAAAGGAACTTCCGATAACTTGTGCTACCGATTACTCGAATGTTTTAGCCAGTTCATTGAGAATTCGAGTTATCGAGAGCGAGAGTTGATTGCAGTATTTCAAATATTTACCTTTAAAAATAGTAAATGAATTGAAAGGATTACTGAAATAGTTTAATTGTTGTTAATTAAGTGTTTGAACACAATGTGAACAGATAATATGGTCGACAGTTTGGGGGGGGGGGTGAGGTCATGACCCTCTCCTAGTATCTGCCACTGAACACATTCACGTGCTTGTAAATGTGACAACTTTATCTTTGGAGCGCAATTAAAGCAAAGGCTTTGTTCTCTGTCTCTTCGTCAGTAGCTTCACTTGTCTGCTGTTACTTCCGTCATTCTTAAATTTTAAAGGATCCTTTTACGGCAAATGCCATGATTATAAGCCTTCTTCTGAAAACAGCAAAAGAGAATCGTCGGATACCATGCGACGAAGTCCCTTCTCCTGGTAACCGGGCAATAGCTATATGCAGTTTCAGAATGTGTTGTAGTAAAACAGAGCAAGTATAATGTCGAAAAAAATATATTTGTTGCACGTAAGCTACAGATGGAGGCCAGATCAGTCATCCTTGTCTTTGTTGTCTCTCCAGACGCAGTAGGTGAGGGCTGTTGCCAGCGAGAGCCAACCCCAGTAAGGCACCATCAGGTAGGAGGCCACTCTGCTGATGGGGGCGAAGGCGAAGGTACATGCTCCTACAGTGCCCCACAGGGCCACGATTTCGATGAGGGCCTGCAACGAATCAGATTAGACATTATGAATGAATGAATGCATCTCCTCTCAAGGCCCGATTGGTAACGAAAACCTTCTAGGTTTCCCTGAAGGAGGAATTGAGAAGAGGCTCCAACAAGGAAAGAAAGTAATTCACAACAAATTTTCCACCACCATAGCTACTGTCTGTCCATCACGAGAAAAAAACCCCGCCGAAATGTCTGTGCCTGTCTATTGATATAGCAACGAGACGTGTCTCATTTTGCCGAGGGAAGCTTAATGTTGGAAAAGCCCGTCCGACTGTACAAAGGGGCGAGAAGACGAGTGCTGAAATAGTGCTAAAAAATCCTCCTGCTAACCCTTGCAGAAAATGAACGACGTCCGTTTCTATGGCAATAGACAGACTCAGACTTGACGGTAGGAGCTTTTCTCGTGAAGAACAGACAGTAGAGAGTAGAACTAGGAAGTGTCAACAACATTACTGATAATTTAGAGTAATTTGGAAGAAAATAATATCAAGTTTAACTGAAGTAACTAAAAAAAATGCGAAACGCTCCTGGAAAGTAATGGATAGCTACTGAGCCTAAATTCTACCAGTAACATATCAGGCAGCAAATAGGAAAGTTTCCCGCTTAAATTCAGTAAGCCTTCCTTTAATTATCTGGAATCTTTCTGGATAATTTAGGAACCTTCCCAATAAAAGCCAGATATGTTACTGGAATAAATTAGGAACCTTCAGAGAAAACTTATGCTTATAGTACCAGGAAGGTTCCTACAGCAAATATGGAAGAAGCTAAAGCTAAAGCAAAATTGCACGCAAACATCGAGCAACTTATTTGCGTGCAAGTTTTGTAAGGCTACAATATCTAGAGACTGCATTTGGCCCTTATTTTGAGTCGCAGCAAAAAATAACTTTTTGTCTGAATTCTGGTTTGAAATAGTCAAGTTATATCAATTTAGGGTCCAACAAAAACGAATATGTAAATGAATTTATTTTACTAGCTCTTGTTTTCAAGATACGCAAAATCCCACTGAAGAAAGATGCACAGCTCAACAGTTTTTAAGCAAAATATGCTGGAAAAAGTGGAGGAAATGGAGTTTCAAAGACACATATTGCATTAATCGTTACACAACTTCTGTAGGAGTTTTTGACTAACTGTTTCCAGTTCACGTCTTCCCTGTTACTTAGTGTCACACACCCTTAAAGGCTTCCAAGGTGTTTTTCCCTTTCCTTCCAAAAAATTTTATCAAAAACAGTGGCTTTCAAAATTGTGCTCATTTAAAACTCGCTATTTAATCTTTGCTTTTTTTGTCTTGGGAATTTTCCCTCCAAGGTTTTGGAAAACGATCCTTATTCGTAGTTTTCCCGAAGCTCTTGTATTTAAAGCAGAATGAGCATATAGGTGGAATAGAAATGATTGGATCTACCAAAGGTTCAATTTGCACATTTCTCTCCCCGGAATTAAAACTTCTTGATGCCCATTTGTGTTTTATGCAGTGAGACCATGGATCGAAGTTTAAAAAAGTCCCATGGGAGGTGCTTTTATCTACCACGGTAAAAAGAACTTTAGTGAGATTTCGCTACCGTGGTTATCCTACCTGTATCTTGAAAATAAGAGCTAATTTCAACGTTTTAGGGGCGATTTTCGCATTTAGCGAGACAAAATACTTTGGAAATAACTAATTTTGAGCCGCTTCATCTTCGAATCATCATCAAACGTTATCTTCATGAACTTCTTTTCAATTGCAGATGGTCTTTCATATTTTGGACGAAATTCAGACTATTCACGCATTAAAATACGATCTAGGGGCTTCTTTCGCAAAAGCGTTGATTAAAATCGCTTTCACGCTTACAGCGCAAAAGTAACCTATTGTGCGCTCTGTTTATGTTCTTAGTTTGTGGTTTTAATAGCTGTAGAATCAGAATTGGTGTTTTGATTCAAACAGAAGCAAGAAACATAAAACAGAATATGGGGAAAAGATGACGTACCAGCCCCTTCTTGTGGGCGCCGAAGAAGATGGGTGTCCACATCCAGTTGAGGGCCAGGCTGGTACCGTAGAGGATGAGCGGCGCCCTCGCCTCTCCCTCGAACCCCCCGCCCTCTTTCCACACCAGGTAGGAGGCGACGCCCATACCCGTGTACAGGGTGGTCCAGACGGGAGCAAAAGCCCAGTTCGGTGGTCTCCAGGAAGGTCGACGCAGAGTCTGGGGAGGAAACAAAAAGTTCAGTTTTTAGAGGTAAAAACATCGTTAATACAGCTTCAGCAATATGTCGGGGCTGGCCCTAAGTCTTTCTAGTTGTCAGTAAAAGGTCTAATTATCATTCAGTTTTTTTTTTTTTTTTTGGTTGTCAGTGAATTGCTAACTCTGGCGCGAATTTTATTTTGAAAGATTGTTCTTTCAACTTGTATTGTCTCAAGTCATTAAAAATATATAAAATACACATTTTTTTTTTAAAAATATGAAAAAGAATTGAATTATTTATTCTTTTTTGCCTTGGCTAAGATTTTTTTCATCGTGACGTGAGAGTATTCTTTGATTTTTCTTACACGAGTGAAACTCAGTTTGGAAGAGTAAACTACTTCAAAAACTGTAAAGACTATTTATAGTGATCAACACCACAAAAAATAAAATTTAAAATACAATTTTTAAAAAACTTACATTCTAAGAATGAAATGGAAGGGGGTCGGGAAAGAAGAGATGTGGACTATTTTGATAATATGAAAAATGTTAGATATTTTTTTATTAAAAACAAGAAAAAAAGCATTCAAACGTAATATTTTCCAAAGTTCCTTTTCCACTTATGTATTACTATTACCATTACTATTAGTGAGCAATGACATTGCTTATTGCTTTCATTTGACTGCTTTGAATTCCTATGATTTTATTTTCCCTCCGCATCCCTCTGCAGCACCACCGTCCCCTCCCGATGCTGCTCCTCTAGCGAAAACGACCTCCACGTTGCGTCCACATCCTACACACACACGCATACATACGCACACACTCATGCCTGCACACAGACACAAACACACACGCACACACACACACACACACACACACACACACACTCTTGATTGCGAAAAACATAATTTGAATTCCAGATGTCAAAATTCAAATTGACTTTTTATTATTATTATTATTATTTTCATTTTCCACGATGCTAAATTTTTATGAAAAATACAAAGCGTAAAAATATGTTAGACTAAATTTTTGAGGAGTTTTTAAAGGAATCAACAAAATGCACCGAAAAAGGAACCTCTTTCCTCCTCCGAATGGCCACTGATCAAAAACTTACTCATCTAACACCCGAGAGTTGCCCAAAGTTACAAAAATATAGTTGTTCGCTATAATACCATATTAATACAGATCTAAGTATTGGATTAATGGAGTCCTGGGTAGATTTATGTGGTCTGAAGATAAAAATTAATCGATAAATAATGAAAAGAATTTTTTATTGGGAAGGATAATTCAATAAAGACAAATTATTTTTCTTTGCTAAATTATATTTCTTAAGATGTAAATAACTGACTTGAAACATTTTCCCTCTCTCACCTCTTTTCACTCAAGGGCCGCACCACATCTTAAAAGTATTCTCGCGGGTTAAAACCATTGAGAAGAGATAAAATAAAGAGAGTGAAGACTTTCATTTGCAAAACAAAGACCCCCAAATCACGTGATGGATTTTAAAGCATAGCATTGGAAGAAATGAGGTTTATTTCGCTAGTTTCACGCGAAACGCATCAACCATTCGTCGTTGTTAAGTCACGTGACTTGAGGTCATTGGCTCAGCTTTTGCTATGCTAATGAATGGACTTGCTCATTTACTAGTTCCTGCGCTAAGATTAAAACACGAATAAAATTTCAAAACATTTAAAATTTTTCTAAATCATGGAAAAGGAAAGAAAATTACAAACCAAGAACTGTCGTTATCAATTACTTGATGCTTATTTTACCAATCGCATCTGTTTCCAGAGATCAATTTCAGAATATTTAGCTCCAAATTTGTTACATTGTTATTAATCGTGGTTTTTGATTTGTAACATGAAACAAAACAACGAGTCACACTAGTCAGTTTCGCTGGCACCACTTCCACAGAAGAAACACTTTTACAACGGTGCAAGATGTTTATTGGAGATTTAGAAATTAACAAAAAAAAAAAAAAAAACTGTCAAAGACCGACATAAATAAAGTAAAGTTCCCCTTTTTGCATAAGTTTTTTTAAAATTATTTTTTGTGTTTCGAAGTATAATGCCTCGGTTGGATATCTACTTAAAAAGGAATTTATTATAACGGTTTTTAACCAAGCAATCAAGACACTTTAGACATCGGTATAGGGATGGAACACTACACAAAATTCGCGATGTCAAAAACAGAACCCTCAGGAGATTTACTATCACAAAAACGGAACCCTTACAATCTTTGGTGTCATAAAAGACTAAAAAGATGCATCCGATGCGAAACTTAGTATCAAGAAAAGAGATATTAACTATTTACCATTAATTAGCATAAAAATAATCGGCTCCAATGGCAAATTTCCTTTATTTCATTTCTTCCTTCATACTTACACACACACGTTCGACACATATATTTCCTCCGTATTCCTGTTTTTATATTAATGCACCTATCAATTTTTTCAGCAAAAAAAAAAAAAAAAAGAAAACACAATACATTTCACAAAATCTGCGTTTTTCACAAAGTGGCGTGTTTTTATGTAAATATTTCAAAAATAGCAAAAGATAAATTTTCTCCACAAATAATAAGATTTTTCTTTTTGAATCATGACAAATCTCACCTCGTACCACGTCTTGACTTCCTTTCTGGTGATAAAAGCAGCAGATATCCCCCCGACATGCGGCAGAGCCACAGCTGCGGCCAGCGGACCATATTTCTCCAGCTTGGATAGCATCCTGCAAGGAAGTCGACCATATTAATACTTTCTTGTGACCAGTAAGACAAATGCACAATAAATACTATCAATTCGCATATTATACTGATACAATGTCGGCGACAATGATGAGGGTGATGTAAGGCATCTTTATACATAAAGGGCTAATCTCTGTCCGGATGTCCGGGGTAAACTTCAAAAGTACTGGACGGATTTTAACCATTTTTTCACCATAGATAGCTACATAATCGGGGAACAACTTAGGCTATAATTTGTTCCTTAAAAACTTAGATTTCAAAAGTTATGGTGGAAAACAGCAAATTTCATGTAATTTCGCCATTGAATGATTAAATATAAAATCCATTGTTGGGAAAATTCGTTGCCTAACAACAGCAATATTAAAAGTAATCATAATGTAAATTTTGAATCAAGGCTTCTCTGGAGCAAGCATGACATTTATAGCTTTCTTAGGAGTTGCATCCTTATCTTTATACATAAAGGTCTAAGCTCTGTCCGGATGTCCGGGGTAAACGTCAAAACTACTGGACGGATTTCAACCATTTTTTCACCATAGATTAGCTACATAATCGGGGAACAACTTAGGCTATAATTTGTTCCTTAAAAACTTAGTTTTCAAAAGTTATGGTGGAAAACAGCAAATTTCATGTAATTTCCCCATTGAATGATTAAATATAAAATCCATTGTTGGGAAAATTCGTTGCCTAACAACAGGAATGTTAAAAGTAATCATAATGTAAAATTTTGAATCAAGGCTTCTCTGGAGCAAGCATGACATTTATAGCTTTCTTAGGAGTTGCATCCTTATCTTTATACATAAAGGTCTAAGCTCTGTCCGGATGTCCGGGGTAAACGTCAAAACTACTGGAGGGATTTCAACCATTTTTTCACCATGGATAGCTAGATAATCGAGGAACAACTTAGGCTATAATTTGTTCCTTAAAAACTTAGTTTTCAAAAGTTATGGTGGAAAACAGCAAATTTCATGTAATTTCCCCATTGAATGATTAAATATAAAATCCATTGTTGGGAAAATTAGTTGCCTAACAACAGGAATGTTAAGAGTAATCACAATGTAAAATTTGAATCAAGGCCTCTCTGGAGCAAGCATGACATTTATTGCTTTCTTAGGAGTTGCATCCTTGTCTTTATACATAAAGGTCTAATCTCTGTCCGGATGTCCGGGGTAAACTTCAAAACTACTGGACGGATTTCAACCATTTTTTCACCATACATAGTTACATCACCATATATAGAGTAAAGAAATATACATAGAGAGGCCCCGTCTATGGTAAGAAGGAGATGAAATTGAAGCCGGAATTGTGGGGTACAGTGGTGCAATGATTAGCGGGGTTATGATAACGTGATCACTTCGCGAGTATAGTTTTCACCAATCTCGCAAAGAGACCGTATAAAGTAGCTGGCGGATTGGTTTGAATTTTAATTCATGTATTAAT
Source organism: Uloborus diversus (assembly GCF_026930045.1). NCBI lineage: Eukaryota > Metazoa > Arthropoda > Arachnida > Araneae > Uloboridae > Uloborus > Uloborus diversus. Next base: position 128,884,110 of record NC_072731.1, on the reverse strand, counting down.
GCAATTTCAAAAACGTGCTCCATAAACTTGCAACAATATCTAAGTTTAAATTAAGAACCAATTGAGATTCAGTAATGGAATGTTTTGAATCAAGATGTATCTTAAAATACTTAGCAAGAAGCTAAGGATCTTGGGATACAGCGGTGCAACTTCCGGCTTCAATTTCTTAGTATAGCAGGGCCTCTGTATGTAATTTCTTTTCTCTATGTGATTAAAAATAAAACCCATTGTTACAAAAATTCGTTGCCTAACAACAGCAATATTAAAAGTAATCATAATGAAAATTTTGAATCAAGGCTTCTCCGGAGCAAACATGAGTTTAAAGTCATTTAAACATTTGGAAACTACTTTTCGCACACTGAGGGTAGGAGAGCTTTAGTTCAGAGTTAAAGCTTATAGTATAGAGCTTTTTTTTTTCTTTTGTGTGCGTATGCGTACTATTTAATTAAATGAAGCAAGCGCACGGTTTTTTTAGTGATCTTTGTTTTTGTTAGTTCATATTTTGAAAATTCTTCAACATTTTAATATGCTTAAATTCGTGCTTTCGCTTCTAAATGAATATTCGTTGGTTCTTTACACTTATTGCTATTTTACTTTTATGGGTAAGGAAGAAGCTCGATTTTTAATCATGTCAAAAAGGTGTGTTTTGAGTTCCTTCAGTTAAAACAGAAAACGAAAAAAAGTAGCGATTGTTTCTTACAATTATTACTGACCCAGGCAACGCCGGGTACATTTGCTAGTCTTTATACATAAAGGACTAATCTCTGTCCGGATGTCCGGGGTAAACTTCAAAACTATTGGATTGATTTTAACCATTTTTTTCACCATAGATAGCTACATTATCGGGGAACAACTTAGGCTATAATTTATTGCTAAAAAACTTAGTTTAAGAAAGCCGTGATCGAAAACACTAAATGTCATGTAATTTCCACATCAAATGATTAAAGATTAAACCCATTGTTTCGAAAATTCGTTGCCTAACAACAGCAATATTAAAAGTAATCATAATGTAAATTTTGAAACAAGGCCTCTCTGGAGCAAGCATGACATTGCTTTCTTAGGAATTGCATCCGCATCTTTATACATAAAGGGCTAATGTCTGTCCGGATGTCCGGGATAAACTTCAAAACTACTGGATTGATTTTAACCATTTTTTCACCATAGATAGCTACATTATCGGGGAACAACTTAGGCTATAATTTATCGCTAAAAAACTTAGTTTAAGAAGGTCGTGATCGAAGACACTAAATGTCATGTAATTTCCACATCAAATGATTAAAGATTAAACCCATTGTTTCGAAAATTCGTTGCCTAACAACAGCAAAATTAAAAGTAATCATCATGTAAATTTTGAATCAAGGCCTCTCTGTAGCAAGCATGATATTTATTGCTTTCTTAGGAGTTGCATCCTTATCTTTATACATAAAGGGCTACATCTCTGTCCGGATATCCGGAGTAATCTTCAAAACTACTGGACGGATTTTAACCATTTTTTTCACCATAGATAGCTACATTATCAGGGAACAACTTAGGCTATAATTTATTGCTAAAAAAGCTTAGTTTCAAGACGTCGAGATCGAAAACAGTAAATGTCATGTAATTTCCACATCAAATGATTAAAGATAAAAACCATTATTTCGAAAATTCGTTGCCTAACAACAGCAAAATTAAAAGTAATCATAATGTAAATTTTGAATCAAGGCCTCTCTGTAGCAAGCATGATATTTATTGCTTTCTTAAGAGATATACAGTAAAACCTGTAAAGTTGACCACCTTTATAAGTTGACCACCTGTCTATGTTGACCGCTTTTGTCAGGAACGGAATTAGTCCTATGTTATATAATGAAGGAAAACCTGTGTAACTTGACCACCTCTCTATCTTGACCACCTGTCTATCTTGACCACTAATGAACACCAAATTTGGTTTGGAGTATTGTAAAAAACCCTTTGTAAGTTGACCACTTTTTATTTTATTTTTTTTAAAGCTTTCAAAGAATATTTTTGATACCAGACCAGCATTTTACTAACTAAATGGAACAGCAGCATAACTAAACCTCCTTTTGAGCTTAACCACATGGGAAAACTACTAAGAACCCTATAGAGAAGTACAAAGTATTTTTTTCCAGTTGCAATATTTTGTGGCAACAGTGGAATTGTGCTAAAGAGTAAAAGTACTTGAATTGCAGTATTTCTGGTGCAAGGGATTAGGAGATACGACATTTTCATTTTCAACTGCTTTTTTGAACTATGAGTTTCCAACTTGTTGCTCTTTGTGTTATAGTTTTACATAAAATGGCTTCAAAAAGAAAGTTAGTTGAACTTGAGATTGATAAAAGATATGAAATATTAAAATTAATTGAAAAGGGAGAAAGCCAGAGAAAAATAGCTGACACATATGGAATTTCTAAAACTAGTGTCTGATAAGTGCGCCAACTTCAATAAGGAGTTATTTTGTTGAAAAGAAGATCATCATGGGGTTATAAATGTATAAAAAATTTGTAATTTTTGAGAAGCTATGAATTTTTAGGAACTATTAATATCAAATGAGTAATTTTTCATTTTTTTTTTTTTGATCAATTTACTGAAATTTTAAATTTGCGTGACACATTATGCGTCATTCCGGGAAAATAATCTTAAAAAATATTTGAATAACATTTTAAATTATTGTTTCAAAGTAATGCTAAACAATGAAAGTGAATTGAACAGAAAGAGTAAGTGTCAATCAATCAAAATATGAATACATGGTGCAAGAAATGACAAAAAAAAAAAAAATCATTACCCCCTTTATAAGTTGACCACCTGTCTAAGTTGACCACCAAAGTACTGCACCGCAAGTGGTCAACTTACACAGGTTTCACTGTATCTTCATCTTTATTCGCAACTCCAACGAACTATAGGGGGCACTGCAGTCACTGTCTAATGGCGGAATTAAAAACTAAAACAAACGCATGTGGTAACGAAGAAAATGCTAAAAGTGTTGTGATTTTTGTTGTTATGTATGATTTTTTTCGCTTTATTCATTTGAAAAGATTTTTCAAAGTCTTTTGGTTATTCTGACCCATATAGAAAGAGATTAGAAACCAAAAAGTATTACGAAAGTAAACAATTAATGCAGAACACACAGTAAGTTGTTCTGAAGCAGCCATTTTCACGATGTTGAATTCGGAATTCATAAATTTTTGGTTCGCTTCGAAAGGCATTTTCATTTTGTACCGTTTTTTCTATACATTAGTACATATTAAGTTCAGTTTCGTGACATTTCCGGCATTTGTTGACATATTTGTCACATAGTGCACATACGTGGCAGACTGTCAAGAGTAACGTTTAACACTAGATAATTTATTTCTATGAATATATGATTGGATATCTAAAGAAATCATGCATTTAATTCATTCGTCATGGAAATGATTTACCTGATATGCGAAATCTTGTCAAGATACATTATTCTTTCACACAATTTTAAAACCATAACCTTATAAACAGATTTTTGGCGAACTTTTATTTTTTATTGTTCAAATTCTTAACGTTCTTTCTGGATTTTTCAATCTGTTCTGCGATAAATATTTTCAAGAAAATTTATTTGCATACTTTCTATTTCAGTAGGATACTGTAGTAACAAAGGTTATTTAAATCATTTATGTGGAATTAGGTTAAGGAAAAGTGTCCAGTCAATGTTGTTAAGTTCGTTTTTTTTTCTTCATCGAATTGAAAAACTGATATTTATTCAAATTCACTCAGAACAAAATAAATAAAATGTGTAGTCACAGTTTATATATGGTGGTAGTTTTCTTTTCAGTTGATTGACCATTATTTCTTTTTACTTATCGAATTCTGTAATCTTACTATCATTTTATTCCACTCATGATAAAAATTAAAAATGGTTTAACTAAAAACGCGAAATCTCGCCAAGGCTACTTTGCTCGCACAATTCCAAAACTATAACCCTAAACAAATTTGGCGAAACCTTTCAGCTGAGAATAAAAAGAATAAAGTAAATTCTTTCTCGGTTAAACATTTTTCATTTTGTTCTACGATAATAAATTCAAGAAAATATTTTGCATACTGTCCATTCCAACTAAATGCTGCTGTAAAATATGATTAGTTAAATTAATTTAAGATTTAAAAAAACTAATATTCTTACAAATTCATACAAAACAATAAAAAATTTTACCTGGTATAACGTTATCCAATTTTGTTAATCCAGAGTTTTCTTGTTTACGCTTCCACCATTTAATACTTTTTTGAAAGAAATAAGGAAAACTAACATTATTTTGAGAAGCTCGAGAATACTACTAAGGGACGAATTAATTTCTGTTGTTGAAGGCGTTCTTAGACATGTTGAATGCGTTACTCAGAACAAACTGACCGCGTTTACGTCAACAGATACACGTGGAGCGCAACGTGGCAATGTTTTAGTTGCATTCGCAGTTTTATAAATCACCGTAAGGTAGCGTATTCGAGCGCTGGAGTTCCGAATACATAAAGGGCCACTTCTGTCCGGATGTCGGGGGTAAACTTCAAAACTGCTGGACGGATTTTAACCATTTTTTCACCATAGATAGCTACATTATCAGGGAACAACTTAGGCTATAGTTTATTGCTAAAGAATTTAGTTTTAAAGAGTTATGGTGGAAAAGAGTAAATTTCATGTAATTTCCCCATTCAATAATGAAATATAAAAACCATTGTTAGGAAAATTCGTTGCCTAACAACAGCAATATTAAAAGTAATCACAATTAATATTTTTAATCAAAGCTTCTCTGGACAAGCATGACATTTATTGCTTTCTTAGGAGATGTATCCTCATCTTTATACATAAAGGGCTACTTCTGTCCGGATGTCCGGGGTAAACTTCAAAACTGCTGGACGGATTTTAACCATTTTCTCACCATAGATAGCTACATTATCAGGGAACAACTTAGGCTATAATTTATTGCTAAAAAATTTAGTTTAAAAACGTCGTGATCGAAAACAGTAAATTTCATTTAATTTCCCCATGTTATGATTAAATATAAACCCATGGTTACAAAAATTCGTTGTCTATCAACAGCAATATTACAAGAAGTTCCATCTAGATCTAAACGAGCCTACTTTCCCGTATACCTATACTACTACTAAAAAAAAAACGAACAAATAAAATAGCAGCACTTTTTAAACAAAGCAGCTAATGCACTTTATTCCATTAAAAAAATTCTTTAACAGCTTTTAAAGCGAAAAAATAATAATTAAAATTAATAAGCTCATTAAAATAAATACATCATATCAAAAAAAAAAAAGTTTCTTTTTCCCCTGTTGCCAAAAATAATTTTTAAAATGAATTAATGCAATTACTAAAATAAATAAAAAAACAATAAAATGTCAACTTAAAAAAATAATTTTCATTGTCGAAAAAAAAAAAAAATCGTCTGCGCATATCTTTATATAGAAAGATGCGAATTAAATATTTAGCTCTGTGAGGGGCAACACTAAATGACATTTCATCATTATGATGTCATCCGGCAGAAGTATAAACAATGAAAGCGCACCGATTTAAGTAATTTTTTAAAACATTAAACTTAAACAAATTATTTAAAAAATGATCAGATCTTATGTTTTTAATCATGCTCTTTCAGAAAAAAAATACTTTCAAAATTTTGGAAACGACCCCGTTATTACTGACCCAAGCAACGCCGGGTATTTTCGCTAGTCTTTATACATAAAAGGCTAATCTCTGTCCGGATGTCCGGGGTAAACTTCAAAACTACTGGATGAATTTTAACCATTTTTTCACCATAGATAGCTACATAATCGGGGAACAACTTAGGCTATAATTTATTGCTAAAAAACTTAGTTTAAGAACGTCGTGATCGAAAGCAGTAAATGTCATGTAATTTTCACATCAAATGATTAAAGATTAAACCCATTGTCTCGAAAATTCGTTGCCTAACAACAGCAACATTAAAAGTAATCATAATGTAAATTTTGAATCAAGGCCTCTCTGGAGCAAGGCTGACATTGCTTTCTTAGGAATTGCATCCTCATCTTCTTACTAATATTATATATGCGAAAGTTTGTCTGTATGGATGTATGGATGTTTGTTACACTTTCACGCAAAAATTACTGAACGGATTTTGATGAAACTTTACAATAATATAGCTTATGTATCAGAATAACACATAGGGTAGTTTTCGTCCCGTTATGGGGGGCAAAACCCCCTTAGGGGGGCAATAAAACACAATTTTTGTATAAATTCTCTAATATTGGGATGAAAAAATACTTGCACATATATACATTATATATCCATCGAAAGCTCTGATTTTTCTGCTGAAGATGGTACCTGCTCGAAATTTCTAAGTAGAATAAAAAAACGAGTTATGAGCTTTTTAGATCCATGTTCGAAGGCTTTCCTCAACTCAATACAGTATCTAGTGTATCATCTCAACTCCCTGTCGATAGAGACAATTGTTGTATTGTTGAATTTCTTTGCTTTTCGTGATTGTTCAAGGCTTTTCTCAAGTCAAATATTGAAGTAAGATTTTTGCACAAGATTGGCAAATAATACATGATTTGGCTGATGATTTTCCATCTAAACGGAACTTTAATGTAATTAATGGTTTTTATTATTATTTATGCTGATTGAACACTTACTCATTATCCAAACAACCAGCAGATCGCCAAAGTTTTTGCAGAAAGATTTCCGTAGCTGATGCATTTGGCAGTTTTTTCAACGTTGCTGTTTTTGAAGCCGAAGACTACGTCATAATGTTTCTCAGCTTTCACCATGTAAACAAAATATCGCCAATCAAAGAATTTTCAAAAGACTTTTTTTACTGTGTTAAATAATCCAGCAACTAAATTAGGCAAATCCATAAACAGCACAAAAACTTCCATTAATTTTCCTTTTTGCACAATTTCAAACAATCACCAAATTTTATTACTTATTTTGGTAACATTTCGGATGAAACTGTTTAGCGCCATTTTATGGTGACCAAAAATATCTCAGCATCTGGCGACGATATCTCTGTAACGAAAATTAATATCATATCGTTTTACAAAGTAAGGAAAGAATGGGGGAGCATCATCGAAGGTACCCCGAAACGACTTTCGCAAATTCGGTAAAATCGCACCAAGAGCCACAATGATTGAAATTTCCCGAAATAAGTAAAGCAAGTATAAGGGGATTACGAGCGCAGCTACTTTTTTTTAATCACTTCGTACTTCATTAGCCATACAGAGAAGGTTTTAGACTCCATGTTAAAAAAAAGTATCAACAGATAAATCTTTTTAAACATGAGAAGATTAATTTCATGTTTTTTAAATTTGTATATGCTTAAATATAGTGCTTTCGTTTCTAAATCAATACTACTTTGTTCTTTATACTTATTGCTATTTTAGTTTTATGGGTAAGGAAGAAACTCGATTTTTAATCACGTCAAAAAGATGTGTTTTAAATTCTTTCACTTAAAACACAAAACAAAAGCAAGTAACGATTTTTTCTAATAATTATTACTGACCCAGGCAACGCCGGGTATTTTTGCTAGTTATACATAAAGGGCTAATCTCTGTCCGGACGTCCGGGGTAAACTTCAAAACTACTGGACGGATTTTAACCATTTTTTCACCATAGATAGCTACATAATCGGGGAACAACTTAGGCTGTAATTTATTCCTTAAAAACTTAGTTGTAAAAAGTTATGGTGGAAAACAGTAAATTTCATATCATCTCCCCATTAAATAATTAAATTCGCAACTCCAATAAATTATAGGGGGCGCAGTAGCCACTGTCAAATGGCGGATGAAAAAAGGTGAAACAAACAAATGCCAAAACTTATAACTTGCTTTGACCTTTAGTCAATGACAGTACTTTTTCATCTTATTTGTGCGAAGCTTTCTTTTTTATTCTTCTGAAATTACATTACACCACAAACTGCTTGAAGCCGGAAATTTACCCCAAAGAAAACTCGTGGAATGGAATGTTTTACCCCTTTCTTTAGTATTGGTAATCACCGCAAGGTAGCGTATTCGAGCTTTGAAGTTGCGAATATAAAACCCATTGTTACAAAAATTCGTTGCCTAACAACAGCAATAATAAAAGTAATCATAATGAAATTTTTGAATCAAGGCTTCTCCGGAGTAGACATGAGTTTAAAATCATTTAAACATTTGGAAACTCTACTTTTTGCATCCTTAAAGAAACATAGTAGAGAGCTTTTTTTTTTTTCTTTTGAGTGTGTACTATTTAATTAAATAAAGCGCACGGTTTTTTCAGTGATCTTTGTTTTTGTTAGTTCATATTTTGGAAATTCTTCAAATTTTTATATGCTTAAATTCGTGATTTCGTTTCTAAATGAATATTCGTTCGTTCTTTATACTTATTGCTATTTTACTTTAATGAGTAAGGAAGAAGCTCGATTTTTAATCATGTTTTGAGTAGAGACGTACCGAGTACTCGGTAACTACTCGGTACTCGGCCTACTCGGCCAATTTGCCGAGTACTCGGTACTCGGCCAAATTCTGATCAGATACTCGGCCAATACCGAGTAGTTGCAAAAAATTGAATATTGTCCAAGACAGATACTAAAATTTATAAAAAAAAAAAAAAAAAGAGCAAGCATTATATTCTGCAATCATTTACAATTAAAATTTATAAGTCAAATATAAATTTTGATAATAATGAAGTTTGCAAAAAAAAAAAAAAAAAATGCAAAAAAGGTAAGTATAGAAAATATGGAATTTTATATTAAAAATTGATTTTTGCTTCAACCAAAAATTAGTTATAAAAATATAAAAATATCTTTGCTTAAAAAATAAAAGGAAATAAAACAACGTTAAAAGTACAGTGCAGGAATACTGCAGACACATGTTTTGGCGTTACAAGGAATTCTTTTTTCAATGCACAAAATGGGAGCTCGTGGATTTAAAGACAACAATCGGATTTTTTTGTCGAATGTCTTTTCATTCTTTAGCTCACATGTTATGCACTGAAAAAGACGTTCCTTGTAATGGGGGGGGGGGGGCAGAAACACGTGTCTGCATTGTTCCTGCACATTTGTTTTATCTGCTTTTAAAAATTATTTATATTTGGCAGACTAGAACTATAATTGATTGGTATACAGTGAAAACCCTCCTAAGGTACACCCCTCAAAGGCAGACACTCTTCTTATGTAGACAATTTTTAATTCCCCAGTTCCAATGCAAATAACATTCTTAAACCCCTGTCCTACGGACACCTCTCTATTGCGGACAAAAAAAATTGTCCTGTTAGTGTCCGCATTAGAGGGATTTTACTGTAATTTGTTTTAATTGAAACTTGATTAATCATACCTTTTATTTATTTTTAATTTTAAAAATAATTTTTTTGTAAAATTTTAGACACAATCAAAATTGTTTATATAATGCATGATTAAATTTCAGCAGGAATTTAGTTTTAAAAACCATTATATGGACAAGGAGGTCTATACTACTATTCCAATAAGTTCAAAATTCATCACATGTGTGTCGATGGTTCTTCTTAAAACATAATTGGTACTTGGTAACTCGGCCGAGTAGTGAAAGGCCGAGTACTCGGTAACTCGGTATTCGGCCGAGTAGTGAAAGGCCGAGTACTCGGTACTCGGCTACTCGGCCAAAGTGCTACTCGGTACGTCTCTAGTTTTGAGTTCTTTCAGTTAAACCAGAAAACGAAAGGAAGTAGCCATTGTTTCTTGCATTTATTTCTGACCCAGGCAACGCCGGGTATTTTTGCTAGTTTTAAATAAATCGTCTATTTTTTTTTTATAAATATTTGGTTGATTGGTATTCACGCATGATTGTCTTTATAATGTTTGAAAGAATCTAATTAAAGAATTTCTAATGTTTAAAGATCTAACCCTTTTTTAACCTGTGAAGAAATGAAAAAACGTTTTTCTCAATACGTTTTGCAACGAAAAGAAATCCAAAGTCATTCACGAGCAACGTACATGAGAGCTAACTGAAACTCCACTCCCGTAACACGAGATTTTCCGGAAGATTACAGCGGGATATAAGTATCGGCTTCGGTATTGGCTATTAAATTTGATTCATGAAAGGACTTTCATCCTTTTAAGCATCACTGAGGGCAGAAGTACTCACATCGCACTAGTCTAAACCTCGTTTTGTTAGTATGTGCGTATAACCACTCTGTATTTTTCTTTCTTTCTTTTTTCTATTTTTAATGTTAATTGTGAAAGTTAATTGAATATAATGCCAACTACCCACGCTGCTTCATTTAAAACTACTGAATATGAAAGAGAAGTTTTGAATATGAAAGAGAAACAGAGAGTTTCTTACAATTAAAGATTTTAGGCATCGTGATAGTATACTATGTTGAATAAGATAGCTCTTTTTACTTTCTTCTGCATCTATATATATAAAAATGGATTTTGGTACATTTGTTCCCTAAGATCTCCGAAACTACCCGGCAGATTTGGCTGAAACTTTCACCGTTTGTTCTTTTTGGTACTAGGGAGGTTTGTAGACCATTTTGAAAAAAATCCGATTGATAGCTCCTTTTTTATTACTTTCTTCTATATCTAATATATAGAAGAAAGTATTGGATTCGTGCAAATTTTCGAATTTCGAATTTTGACGGATTCGAACGTTTTGAGGTGTGCTGAGTTCATTTCGACTATTTTTGGAAAATGTCTGTCTGTCTGTGTGTGTGTGTATGTATGTATGTGTGTGTGTGTGTGTGTGTATGTGTGTCACGTCTGTGTGTGACCAGTTTTTTGTGGCCGCTCTACAGCAAAAACTACCGCATGAAATCGAACGAAATTTGGTACACATATGTGCCCGTATGTGAACTTGTGCCCATTGGTTTTTGGCGCGAATTCCTCCAGGGGGGGGGGTGGAGCAATGGGACGTTTTTTGACTTACGCGTGCTTGCTATTCCTCAGGAAGTAACTGGCGGAATCAAACAAAATTTGGTCCATATTTTGCACCTAACAGGAGCAGGTGCTGATTCAATTTTGGTGTCAATAGCTCAAACGGGGGTTGAGTTATAGAACGTTTTTTATCGTCAATTGTGACTGCTGTATCTCAAGAAATAACGAACGGAATCAAACAAAATTTTTTTGACAAGTAGCCCTTAGTGGGTATAAGAGCTGATTTTATTTTGGTGTCAACAGCTAAAAAGGGGGTAGCGAAATCGCCCGTTCTTTTTTTCCATTGTGAGTGCCCTATCTCAAGAAGTAATGCTACGTTCTGGTTGAAATTTGGAATATATGTGAATCCATACGTAAACAGGCTTTGGTTCAATTTTGACGCCAATCGCTCCAAGAGGTGTTGATTTTTTTTTTTTTTTTTTTTGCGAATAAAAATAGCTTTATTAATGCAACAATAAGAAAGATAAATCGTAATAGATTGTCGTCTGCGTATTTCTCGTGATTTTAATTGTATGGAAATGATCGGAAATATTATCCCAATGATTTAAAATTTTTAACTGTTGCCATCTTATGTTTGTTAACAAATAAAATATTTGTAATTAATTCAAGCAAGGCTTTTAAAATAACTTTCAATTTTCGCTCTTTGCTTTGCTTTTGCAATAATTCAGAAATTGGGATGGTCGTCAAGTTTTTGCATGTGTAATTTTGTTTTTGTTGGGAATATTGCTTCCTCGTCAAGCATGGGGAGGGATCAGAAAAAAAAAAAGAAAAATATAGAAGAAAGTTTCGTGATGGCCACAACATACTAGTTTTAATCTTAAATTAATTTTACTAATCATATTTTACAGCAGCATTTAGTTGGAATGGACAGTATGCAAAATATTTTCTTGAATTTATTATCGTAGAACAAAATGAAAAATGTTTAACCGAGAAAGAATTTACTTTATTCCTTTTATTCTCAGCTGAAAGGTTTCGCCAAATTTGTTTAGGGTTATAGTTTTAATATTGTGCAAGCAAAGTAGCCTTGACGAGATTTCGCGTTTTTAGTTAAACCATTTTTACTTTCTTCTATATCTAATATATAGAAGAAAGTATTGGATTCGTGCAAATTTTCGAATTTCGAATTTTGACGGATTCGAACGTTTTGAGGTGTGCTGAGTTCATTTCGACTATTTTTGGAAAATGTCTGTCTGTCTGTGTGTGTATGTATGTGTGTGTGTGTATGTATGTGTGTCACGTCTGTGTGTGACCAGTTTTTTGTGGCCGCTCTACAGCAAAAACTACCGCATGAAATCGAACGAAATTTGGTACACATATGTGCCCGTATGTGAACTTGTGCCCATTAGTTTTTGGCGCGAATTCCTCCAAGGGGGGTGGAGCAATGGGACGTTTTTCGAGTTACGCGTGCTTGTTATTCCTCAGGAAGTTACTGGCGGAATCAAACAAAATTTGGTCCATATGTTGGTATTAACAGGAACAGGTGCTGATTCAATTTTGGTGTCAATAACTTAAACGGGGGTTGAGCTATAGAACGTTTTTTGTCGTCAATTGTGACTGCTGTATCTCAAGAAATAATGAACAGAATGAAAGAAAAATTTATCGGCAAGTAGCCCTTAGTGGGTATAAGAACTGATTTTATTTTTGTGTCAACAGCTAAAAAGGGGGTAGCGCAATCACCCGTTCTTTTTTTCCATTTTGAGTGCCCTATCTCAAGAAGTAATGCTACGTTCTGGTTGAAATTTGGAATATATGTGAATCCATATGTAAACAGGCTTTGGTTCTATTTTGACGCCGATCGCTCCAAGAGGTGCTGATTTTTTTTTTTTTTTTTTGCGAATAAAAATATTTTTATTAATGCAACAATTCGCAACTCCAACGAACTATAGGGGGCACTGCAGTCACTGTCTAATGGCGGAATTAAAAACTTAAACAAACGCATGTGGTAACGAAGAAAATGCTAAAAGTGTTGTGATTTTTGTTGTTATGTATGATTTTTTCGCTTTATTCATTTGAAAAGATTTTTCAAAGTCTTTTGGTTATTCTGACCCGTATAGAAAGAGATTAGAAACCAAAAAGTATTACGAGAGTAAACAATTAATGCAGAACACACAGTAAGTTGTTCTGAAGCAGCCATTTTCACGATGTTGAATTCGGAATTCATAAATTTTTGGTTCGCTTCGAACGGCATTTTCATTTTGTACCGTTTTTTCTATACATTAGTATATATTAAGTTCAGTTTCGTGACATTTCCGGCATTTGTTGACATTTTTGTCACATAGTGCACATACGTGGCAGACTGTCAAGAGTAACGTTTAACACTAGATAATTTTTTTCTATGACTATATGATTGAATATCTAAAGAAATCATGCATTTAATTCATTCGTCATGGAAATGATTTACCTGATATGCGAAATCTTGTCAAGATACATTATTCTTTCACACAATTTTAAAACCATGACCCTATAAACAGATTTTTGGCGAACTTTTATTTTTTATTGTTCAAATTCTTAACATTCTTTCTGGATTTTTCAATCTGTTCTGCGATAAATATTTTCAAGAAAATTTATTTGCGTACTGTCTATTTCAGTAGGATACTGTAGTAACAAAGGTTATTTAAATCATTTATGTGGAATTAGGTTAAGGAAAAGTGTCCAGTCAATGTTGTTAAGTTCGTTTTTTTTTTCTCATCGAATTGAAAAACTGATATTTATTCAAATTCACTCAGAACAAAATAAATAAAATGTGTACTCACAGTTTATATATGGTGGTAGTTTTCTTTTCAGTTGATTGACCATTATTTCTTTTTACTTATCGAATTCTGTAATCTTACTATCATTTTATTCCACTCATGATAAAAATTAAAAATGGTTTAACTAAAAACGCGAAATCTCGCCAAGGCTACTTTGCTCGCACAATTCCAAAACTATAACCCTAAACAAATTTGGCGAAACCTTTCAGCTGAGAATAAAAGGAATAAAGTAAATTCTTTCTCGGTTATTTATTTTGTTCTACGATAATAAATTCAAGAAAATATTTTGCATACTGTCCATTCCAACTAAATGCTGCTGTAAAATATGATTAGTTAAATTAATTCAAGATTAAAAAAAACTCATATTCTTACAAATTCATACAAAACAATAAAAAATTTTACCTGGTATAACGTTATCCAATTTTGTTAATCCAGAGTTTTCTTGTTTACGCTTCCACCATTTAATACTTTTTTGAAAGAAATAAGGAAAACTAACATTATTTTGAGAAGCTCGAGAATACTACTAAGGGACGAATTAATTTCTGTTGTTGAAGGCGTTCTTAGACATGTTGAATGCGTTACTCAGAACAAACTGACCGCGTTTACGTCAACAGATACACGTGGAGCGCAACGTGGCAATGTTTTAGTTGCATTCGCAGTTTTATAAATCACCGCAAGGTAGCGTATTCGAGCGCTGGAGTTCCGAATAAGAAAGATAAATCGTAATAGATTGTCGTCTGCGTATTTCTCGTGATTTTAATTGTATGGAAATGATAGGAAATATTATCTCAATCATAGACTAATAATAAGAGTAGACCGAGCTATGGCAACCCTTTTGCTGCTCATAAACCAAACCATGTGACTGGTGGATATCCTAGCAACAGCGGGCGTTAATCGTAGCAGACGATCAACGCCAGTGCGAAATAAAATAAATAGAATTGATGGAACACGGAAGAATGATCTTTTATGGAGTCCGATTTGTAAATTTGTTATTCTAAGTTGTAAATATTTTGTTAATATAGTGAGTTTTTCGTTTAGATAGTATTGTGCATTTTCTTTAGTCAATTTCAATAACTCTCTAAGCAATAAAAGATGCAAGCGACCAAGAAGAATCAGCAAACAGTAAGATTTTTACCTACAGTTTCAATTTAAGATACCGATTAGTACATTTTTACGTTAACGCAAAACGTTTACGCCATTTCGTTCACGCCAACGCTGACAGCTCCAAATGAAATAAAAGTTACCGAAAACTGATAAAAAACTATTACTAACGTCAAAATAATGCATAACTAAAAGAAAAACAGTTCAATCTCTGCACCTGGAAGTTTTTTTTAATGAAAACACATTGTCTTAAAATACATGTCGAGTGCCAAACTATAGATAATGCTGCCATCTAGCAACCATGCTGCCAAAGTCTTCGCCAAGCCCTTCCACTAGTCACATGATACATCTATGAACCAATTTTCTTCATCAGCAAGAATGAGAAAGCTCGGTCTACTCTTATTATTAGTCTATGATCTCAATGATTTAAAATTTTTAACTGTTGCCATCTTATGTTTGTTAACAAATAAAATATTTGTAATTCATTCAAGCAAGGCTTTTAAAATAACTTTCAATTTTCGCTCTTTGTTTTGCTTTTGCAATAATTCAGACATTGGGATGGTCGTCAAGTTTTTGCATGTGTCATTTTGTTTTTGTTGGGAATATTGCTTCCTCGTCAAGCATGGGGAGGGATCAGAAAAAAAAAAATATATAGAAGAAAGTTTCGTGATGGCCACAACATACTAGTTATAATTTGTCCAAATTTTCGCATAAATGCCCCAATATGACGGTGAAAAAATACGTGCACATTAGGGTGGCCCTTAGCTATAGGGTATTTTTCGAAAGTTAAAATTTTATTGCTCCCAACCTCTTATCTTGTTCCAATGAATAATAAAGCAGGCTGTGTAAAATTTCTCTTCATTTGGTCAATTTCTAGGGGTGCCGCAAACGACTTGAAGTTCAGCAAATCCTAGAAATCTCGTGCTTTTTTTAACAATATTTAATTTTTCTTTACTAACACAACAGCTTTTAGAGGATAAATACATTTTATTATGACAAACAATTTCTACAGAACCAAAACACAGCGGGAACAAGCGAATGTTCAACATTATTTTTTCCTAAGTGAGGATTTAGTAGCAGTAGGGTATCTTTTGCGATCTTCAGCAACAATTTGTAAAACAAATTGTTTTTCATTTTCATCTTTTGTAAGAATATTGTTGTATTCCTGAATTAGTTTGACCCCTCTTTCTGCAGCATCATTCACAACAATTATTTTATCAAGTTTTTCCTTTCCACTTGTGTAACCAGGGTCATCTTTCCAAGTTGAAGGGTCTTTGTTGAGAAAATCAGAACTTACAGAAAATCGGGTGAGGAAATGTTTTGTAACAGGTGTCACAAAAGATGAAAAGTCATTGTTAATAAACTTAGAAAAATTGTTTTGATGTGGAATGTATCTCTTTTGTTGGTTTTCTGCTTCTTGCGATTCTTCATCTTTATCTGCTTCCAACATAATTTGTGCCATGTTTCTCTTAACCGAGGTTGGAACATTATCATCAAATAAGGATAGAGCCATAGTTTCAGGAGCTAAGTACCAGAGATGTTTTGAAAATTTTTTGAGAGCAACAATACTGATTTCTGTTTCAATATCCTGGTAATCGATCAGTTGACGCATAAATAGGAAATCGTGATATGGAGCTTTAACTGCTTCCGGGGAGAGAAACCAAGATCGAACGTAGACTCGAGCAAGAAAAATACATATTCTTCTTAAAGAGTTCTTCTCCCTTTCAGATAAGGGAAACTGATCCTGAAATAAGTAAATCTTGAGTGCATAAATGGACTTTGACATCCACCTAGCATGACTTACAGCTCCTGGCTTACGAAATGATATTCCACACTTTGGAATCCCCCACCAAGAAATATCATACTTAATTCCAACAGTTCTCGGTAATCATCGCGCTGTTGTTTCCGAGCTGAAAGGTGTTGATCAAGAAATTCGAGCATGGTTGCACGAATATCATGAGGTACTTCATTGCTACCAGTGGTATAATTTTTTTTGTCGAGTTTTGTCCAAGTTTCTTTAAATCTTTTGAAAAGTGGCATGTCTGGACCAGAAGTTGCACTCATTAGAGAGTCAAAACATCCCTTTAAAACTAACTCAAAAATGTGATGACGACAAGGAAGGTACATCAGATCACGATCAAACAATTTTTCTAGATTAATACAGGCACCATTTATTCGGCCTGTGTTGCTGGCTGTTGTATCACAGCAAAGTGCTTGAATTTTATCGTTTAATCCCCACTTTTCAACTGCTTCATAAATAGCCATGGCTTGTTCTTCTCCTGATGAGGATGGGATTTCAGGAACTCCCAACATTTGCTCCTTGCCTTGGAAAGTTACTATTATTGCCAGTCTGTCAGTTTTTTCGACTCCTGCAAGTGTTGGGAGCAATTTTCCATCCCAGTGTAAGACAAGCTCTTGGCAATCATTTAAATTAAATTTTTTCTGAATTTCCGCATGTCTTTCTTCTCTAAATTTCTTTCGGAGGCGTTGAAGAGAAGTTCGATTAATGATCAGGTCTTTAGTATCAAGTCCAAATGCTTCTGCAGCAGCTACCAGTATGTAAATTCCATTTCTATCTCTGATTTTACATCTATCAAAAACTTCAGATAGACGAGGAGTTAAAAAATGCAATGTACCTCTAGTTTCTGCGTAAGTCGTACTGTCCGTACTCTCAAGTGTGTCTATACCAGTTTCTGGTAATTGTTTATCAATGACAGAAGAAGGGCTGCTACTGTCGTCAAAACCGTCACTGCTTGGGTTGCTTGAAACTATATCATAAGATGTGTCGACTAATTGTCGTTCCATTTCTTCATAAGTTCGTTTCTTTCGGGCAACTTCTGTTCTGTTTTTCTTTGATTTCCTTTCTTCTTTTTGTGTTAATTTTAGGTCAACACCAACCATGGAGCCCGGTCTTCCTTTTTGGCGCTGAAGAATTAGAAATTTCCTATCTTCTTAAATTTTGATGTCTTCTAAAGCATTTGCATGAGCAATATCGAAGAGATCGTCCATAATTTCTTCAAAAGAATCTCTTCTCATTTTTGCTTTCCCTGAAGTTCTCGAAAAACTTTTCTGCAAATGTTTCCATTCATCATGGAGTTTGACTAACTTGTCAACGCAGTGATCCGTTCTTTTAGTGGGAATTCTTGCCTTTTGCCAAAAAACAGATACTTCTTGAATCACTAATGTTGCACTTTCTTTTTTTGTCATATTTACAACTTTTATATTGTAAAAAAAGACGCTCAAGACTTGTCTATTCGATGGTAGCTTTGCTCCAACAATTTGATTAGAAATGTTGCCAACAAGATCAATGTAGAAATCTTTTCTCAACTTGTTTAATGAGCTACCGGAAGACGTTGATGCCATTTTGCAAGTCGGAGTTGATAATGACACGAAAGTCAGGCGCAAGTTACCAGCAGCACTCTTGGGGGCTAAGGCCCCTAGGGGCTCTATTGTGGGCAGCTGCTCCCACGCTCACCCAAGGTCGTCTCTCACCCCCGCTTGACTTTTGACCTCTGACCAAATGTGGGGTCTTCTTCGGAAGGGGATGGTGGGAAACGGTTAAGGGGGATGGGAGATATACTGGACAGAGAGAGGACTGATGTTCGCCTAAAAGATGTTTCAATTGGAACTCTTATTTTGTACAATTCATCAAATTTTCTTCTAAATAGATGTAGATCATATGTATTGTGACTCTATTTAAAACTTGGGATTAAAAAGCAGCAGTCTTTATCATATCAAAGCAGCAAACTACCGTAAAAATGGAACATGTTCTCGGCTCGACAATTGATTTGTTTCATGTATTGGAATAATAAACGATGGAATGGTAATGATGGTAATGAACAAAGACAAGGTTATACTTAGTTAGAAAATAATCAAACGAAGCACATAATAAAAATAGAGTTAATTTAAGTTTATCCAATCATTTGGGAAAAAAAATAGGATTTGATTAATAATACAAACATTATATTTACTATCATGGTCCTAATCCTGATATATATGATAATACTCAAATTATATTTTTAATTAGTTTAAAAATTACTCATAAAATTAAGTGTGACTACAAAAATAACTCAATTAAAAAGTTGACAGGGAAATTTTCATAAGATTGATGTAGAAACAATTGCAGTAGCAAGAACGCGTCATGAGTAGTGAATGGTGTCTTGATCAAAAAGCTTTGATACCACAAAAGACGTCAGAGGAAAAAGGGGGAAAGACATAGAAAGTCTCTGAAAAACCAGTTACAGCAAAATAACACCTGTAAGAAGATATAGGTACGTCAAAAATGTAAATATGCGAGATGCTTTTTTTTTTTAAACTTGAAAAGATTTGAAAAATTCCTTTTTTGGAGAAAATTTGATAATTTCATGCTTGTTGCGGCACCCCTTAAACTTTTCCGATTGAGCTAATATTTTGAACACATCATTTTTTTGTCCATTGGAACAAAATAGGGGGTTGGGAGCTAACTTTTTCGAAAGTTGAAAAATAAGGGCCACCCTAGTGCACATATTAAAATTATGTGTCCATCGAAAGCGCTTATTTTTCTGCTGAAGACGGCATCTATCATAAAGTTCTAAGTTGTATGAAAAATGAGTTATGAGCTTTTTTTGTTCTATGTTCGAAGGCTTTCTCCAACCTTCCAACCCCCCTCAGCCCTCCTCCACCCAAATCATTCATTATTTAGTGTATCATCTCAACTCCCAGTTCATAGTTAGAATTGTTGAATGTTTTTGTGTTTCGTCTAACTGTTTGAGGCTTTTCTCAAGTCAGATCTTAAAGTAACGTTTTTCCCCCCAAGATTATCTAATAATATCTAGATTTGGTTGATTTTTTTCCATTCAAACGGAACTTTAGTGTAATTAATGGTTTTTTTTTTAATTATTTGTGCTGACTGGATTTTTTAATCATTATCCAATCTGACAGCAGAAACCTCGCCAAAATTTATGCAGAAAGATTTCAGTAGCGGATGCATTTGGCAGTTTTTTCAACTATCGCGGTTTTTGAACTCAAAGACTACGTAATAATGTTTGTCAGCTTTCACCATGTAAACAAAGTATCGTCAATCAAAGAATCTTTAAAAACTTTTTTCACTGTAAAATAATCCAGCAACTAAATTAGGAAAATCCATAAACAGCACAAAAACTTCCATTAATGCGACTTTGTGTACAAATTCAAACCATCGCCAATTTTACTACTTATTTTGGAAACATTTCGGATGAAATTGTTTAGCGCCATTTTATGGTGACCAAAAGTATCTTAGCATATGGCGACAATATCTCTTTAACAAAAATTAGTAACATACCGTTTTACAAAGGAGGAGGAGCATTAGTTTAAGGAGGGGGAGCATTATCCAAGGTATCCCAAAACGATTCTCGCAAATGCGGTAACATTTTATATTGCACAAAGAACCCACAATAATTAAAATTTTCCAAAATAACTAAAGCAAGTTTAAGGGGATCACGGGCGCGCGGCTACATTTTTTTAAACAGTTCGTTCTTCAATAGACATACAGAGAAGATAAGACTCCATGTAAAAAAAAGTAAAATAAGTATTAACTGATAAATCTTTTTAAACATGTGAAGTTTAATTTCATATTTCGGAAACTCTTCAAATTTGTATACGCTTAAATTTCGTGTTTTCGTTTTTAAATGAATACTATTTTGCTCTTTTTACTTACTGCTACTTTAGTTTTATGAGTAAGGAAGAAGCTAGATTTTAAACCACGTCAAAAAGGTGTGTTTTAAGTTCTTTCACTTAAAAAACAGAAAACAAATGCAAGTAACGATTGTTTTTCATAATTATTGCTAACCCAGGCAACGCCGGGTATTTTCGCTAGTCTAATATATAGAAAAAAGTATTGGTTTCATGCAAATTTTTGAATTTCGGCGGATTCGAACGTTTTGAGGTGTGCTGAGTCCATTTCGACCATTTTGCTTGAAAATGCCTGTCTCTCTCTCTCTCTCTCTCTCTCTCTCTCTCTCTCTTTCTCTCTCTCTCTCTCTGTGTGTGTGTGTGTGTGTGTGTGTGTGTGTGTGTGTGGGTGGGTGGGTGTGTGTATCCGTGTGCATGTGTATCCGTGTGTGTGTGTGTCCGTGTGTATGTGTATCCGTGTGTCCGTATGTATGTGTGTCCGTGTGTATGTGACCGGTTTTTTGTGGCCGCTCTACAGCAAAAACTACCGCATGAAATCAAACGAAATTTGGTACACTTATGTGCCCCTATGTGAACTTGTGCCCATTGGTTTTGATACAAAATCCTCTAAGGAGGGCGGAGCAATGGAACGTTTCTTGAGCTATACGTGCCTGCTATTCCTCAGGAAGTAACTGGTAGAATCAAACAAAACTTGGTCCATTTGTTGCCCGTTGCCCTTCACGTGTACAGGTGCTGATTCAATTTTGGTGTCAATAGCTCAAACAGGGGCTGAGCTATAGAACGTTTTTTGTCGTCACTTGTGTCTGCCAATATCTCAAGAAATAATGAACGGAATCAAACAAAAATTTATCGAAAAGTAGCCCATAGAGGGGACAAGAGCTGATTTTATTTTGGCGTCAAGAGCTGAAAAGGGGGTGATGTAATCGAACGTTCTTTCTTTTTCATTGCGAATGCTATAGCTCAAAAAGGAACTAACTTCTGGATGACATTTGGAATAAATGGAAACCTATATGTAAACAAGCGTTGGTTCAATTTTGGCGCCAAACGCTATAAAAGGTGCTGATTTATTTTATTTTATTTTATTTATTTATTTATTTTTTTGTAAATAAAAATAATTCATTAATGCAACAATATAATAAAGATAAATCGTAATAGACTGTCGTCTGCGTATTTGTCCTGATTTTTAACCTCCGACAAACAAAGGAAAGGGGTTATAAGTTTGACGTGTCTGTGTCTCTGTGTCTGTGTGTTTGTCTGTGGCACTCTAGCGCCTAAACGGATGGACCGATTTTGAAAAAAAAAAAAATCGTTCAAAAGAAGAGTTAATCGATAGTGTTCTTAGCTAGGTTGCATCTTTGGATGACCTTAATTAACGAAGATATTAATTAAAAACCTCTAAAAGGTTTTTCGCGATTTTTGCAGTGAAAACATAGTTAAAATTTTTAATTTAATTCAAAAAATGAAGAGAATTTTTTCCCGCGTCTGATAGAATGTGTTTGGAACTTCTATGTTTCATAGAATTCGAATTATAACGTTTTTTAAAGCAGATTTTAACAGCGGCTAAGCCCTTATTCACGCGATTGATAATCGAATTCATTGTTGGCCGACAAGGAAATAAAACTAGTATGTTGTGGCCATCACGAAACTTTCTTCTATATTTTTCTTTTTTTTTTCTGATCCCTCCCCATGCTTGACGAGGAAGCAATATTCCCAACAAAAACAAAATTACACATGCAAAAACTTGACGACCATCCCAATGTCTGAATTATTGCAAAAATAAAGCAAAGAGCGAAAATTGAAAGTTATTTTAAAAACCTTACTTGAATTAATTACACATATTTTATTTGTTTACAAACATAAGATGGCAACAGTTAAAAATTTTAAATCATTGAGATAATATTTCAAATCATTTCCATACAATTAAAATCACGAGAAATACGCAGACGACAATCTATTACGATTTATCTTTCTTATTGTTGCATTAATAAAAATATTTTTATTCGCAAAAAAAAGAAAAAAATCAACACCTCTTGGAGCGATCGGCGTCAAAATTGAACCAAAGCCTGTTTATATATGGATTCACATATATTCCAAAATTCAACCAGAACGTAGCATTACTTCTTGAGATAGGGCACTCAAAATGGAAAAAAAAGAACGGGTGATTGCGCTACCCCCCTTTTTAGCTGTTGACACAAAAATAAAATCTGTTCTTATACCCACTAAGAGCTACTTGCCGATAAATTTTTCTTTCATTCCGTTCATTATTTCTTGAGATACAGCAGTCACAATTGACGACAAAAAACGTTCTATAGCTCAACCCCCGTTTGAGTTATTGACACCAAAATTGAATCAGCACCTGTTCCTGTTAATACCAACATATGGACCAAATTTTGTTTGATTCCGCCAGTTACTTCCTGAGGAATAGCAAGCACGCGTAACTCGAAAAACGTCCCATTGCTCCACCCCCCTTGGAGGAATTCGTGCCAAAAACTAATGGGCACAAATTCACATAGGGGCACATATGTGTACTAAATTTCGTTCGATTTCATGCGGTAGTTTTTGTTGTAGAGCGGCCACAAAAAACTGGTCACACACAGACGTGACACACATACACACACACACACACGTACACACATACACACACACAGACAGACAGACATTTTCCAAAAATGGTCGAAATGGACTCAGCACACCTCAAAACGTTCGAATCCGTCAAAATTCGAAATTCGAAAATTTGCACGAATCCAATACTTTCTTCTATACACTGTAAATAAAATTCGGAAACGTTTCTGAGTATATCGTGCAGCTGCGGTTCATGAAATTTTCAAAAACGTTTCTGAGTATTTCGGAATTCTCTTTCTGTAATGTCCGGAAACGTGTCTGAGTATTTCGGAATCCTCTTTCTGTAATGTCCGGAAACGTGTCTGAGTATTTCGGAAACCTCTTTCTATAATTTCCAGAAATGTTTCTGAGTATTTTGGAATCCTCTTTCTGTAATTTTCAGAAACGTTTCTGAGTATTTCGGAATCCTCTTTCCGTAATTTCCAGAAATGTTTCTGAGTATTCTGTGCAGCTGTGGTTCATGAAAGTTTCGAAAACGTTTCCGAGTATTTCGGAATTCTCCAAACAATTTCCAAAAACGTTTCTGAAAATTTCGGAATCCTTTTTCCGTGATTTTTTCTAAAAAATAATTCTTTACTATAGTATTGCATGCCATATCAGTTTCAATTCTTTCATATCTAAGAGCAATGAAACAAGCAATTTTAGAATCATTCGTGGATTTTTTTTCTGAATTTCTAATGACAAATAGCATGGTTAACAGCATAACATATGCACAGTTATAAATTTTTGAAAATTTATGAAATAATATAGTAGTTTCATTCATAATCACAAAATCGTCGGGGGAGGGAAGGGGAGTACTTTCTCAAAAGCGGGATTGTTTGTTAAACAATATTAAACTTCAGTTTTTCTCTCAATATTTTCAAGACAAAATTATCAACATATTGTATTTTTAATGCAGAACTTAAAAACATATCTTGTATCAAACTTGATAGCTTTTATTTTCGGATAAAATTTGACAGAACTTACCTACACTTTGCGTTCCGAAATTCGTTCACGTCAAGTCAATTTCTTTGACGAACAAAGTGTACCGAAAAGTACCAACAGAGAAATTGATAATTTAAATATGACACCAAAGTTCCCCTGCTGGAACCATTCGGGTTTATTCTTCTGTTCTTGCCCTTTTCCAGTTTATCACAAATATAGTTACTTAATCAAAATAGGTTACTGATTTAGAGTGTGCGCAAAATGCATTATATATTTTATTTATTAAAACATTGAACTCTATTACATGATTATTCCATTTCATATATACGAGAGTCCCCCCCCCCCACACCATAAGAGTGATGGTGCACCCATAAAATGATATAAAGCGCCCCTCACCTTAAAAGAAGCAACCCCTTGAAAATGTCAATGGCACTGTCTGCGTGGTGAACGCCCCTCGTCTTCTCACCATATGTGCATTGCATATTAATAACATAGTATTTAAAAACTGATCACTTTTAAAACGATGACATGAAATAATATTACTTTTTATTTCAGCATGTAAATGCAGCTGTTCCATTTTTGCCACTGACTCATTCCTCCTGAGTGTCCTACATTAAACTAGTATATCCACGAAGGAAATGTTATTTTCGGAACTAATGTCAAGGAATTTTTTTATTGTTAACCACATTTAACATAATGAATAAGCAGATGAATTAATTTCATAACTATGTTCTTACTAATAGATAACATGGTCATTTTATAATGGTATAAATATTTTTAAATGAATGAATAAATTATAATAAAAAAAGATAAATTATACCGGCACATTTTTTGTGAAGCATATTAGAATACTAGAAAATATTTGCATTACCATATTTCTAATGAATTAAACAATTGATTTTTTTTTCTTTTTGAACCAAAATGTATGTACATCCAAGTATTTCGAAATAACTTTTCTGTGATTGCTTCTCAAATATAAATCTTACTTCTTTTGCGTAATTAATCAGTTTCAGTTGGTTACAACAAATAGTACACCGCGCACATAGGTATGTAGGATAACTTTAAATTTATTCGATAAACCCAAAAACAGTTACAATTGAAGCCTCATCAAATGCAAATCAACAAAAATATAAATGTATATAACAACATGTTTTAAAATATTCATTAATACTTACAAGTGAACATGAGCGGAAGAAAATCTAAGTACCTCCATTACAACTGAATAAGTAATCCAAAGGGTTTCGTTTCATTAAGTCACACGGGTGTTGAAACTATTCACGCTTGAACACACAATATATATCTAATTATGGTCGCATTGGAAATTGTAAAGAAGCAAATGGTTATTAACTAACTTAATAGCTGCGTACATCGTCTAAAAAATCAAAGGCAGTCCAAAATGCAAAGGCGTAAAATTAGTTTCGACACATTTTACTACTCTCTAGACGTGAAATAACAAGCAATCCAATGCTGAACAGTTGCTGACTGCAGCAACCATAGATAAGAAAAAAAGAAGTTCTCGTTATTTCCGACTCATTGGCGCCTGTGTTGGAAGGATGAAATAGGTTTCGAAGCGTTGCGTCATCACTTCCGCTTCTAGATATCTTGAAATAACAAAAAGCTTTCTGAATATTGAGGAGTTCGCTATTGGATGAAGGATTCCTACTATTTCGGAAACGTTTCCGATATATCCAGAAACGTTTCCGAAATTTGTTACAGTGTATATTAGATATAGAAGAAAGTAAAAACAATGATTTAAAATGTTTATCTGTTGCCAGTTTTTATTTAATGGCAAATAAAATACTTGAAATTGATTTTTAATAGTGTAAGGCTTTTAAAAGGATTTTCAATTTTCCCTCTTGACTTTACAGTTGCGACTCAGTCGGTTTTTTTTTTTTTTAATTTTTAATTTTATCGTTGCTTGTAATTGTATGAAAATGATCGGAAATATTATTTCAACGACTTAAAATTTTTAACTGTTGCCATCTTATGTTTGTTAACAAATAAAGTTTGTAATTAATTCAATCAAGGCTTTTAAAATAACTTTCAATTTTCGCTCTTTGCTTTGCTTTTGCGATAATTCGGAAATTGGGACGGTCCTCAAGTTTTCTGTGTGCGTAATTTTATTTTTGCTGGCAATATTGCTGTTTCCTCAAGCATGGGGAGGGGTTATAATTCATAAGAAACATATAGAAGACAGTTTCGTGATAGCCATAACATACTAGTTTTCTTTTAAAAGTGTCTAAATAACAGGGTAAGCTTATCAAAAAGTCGTATACAAACCCTTTTTTACTGTAAATTTCGCGTTGTAAAAATTTTACAACGCGAAATTTTGATCTATACGAGGAGTCTTTTAACGCGTCTCTCGCGCAAGTGAAGGCTCCAATGTCCACTGTATATACTTATATACACATACTTATATTTGAACATCTTATATAATTAAAAACTGAACGTATGTATCTATGTATGTACCTATGTATCTATGTAGTCATCTATGTCCAAGTTTCTTCTCCCGAACGACCATCGAACTAGGTATCGATCGATTCGTAATCTTCCCGTCTTTATATTTGGTTATTTAACATAATCCTCCGATAACAATTAGCGGAGATATCAATTTAAAACTATATTAATTATAACACTTAGATTTCAACATAAAATCCCTATTTTTCGTAGGCTTTCCTCCATTCAAATTATTATTCAGTGCTTCATCTCAACTTTCCGCAACAATGCTTCTATTAAAATTTATAGAATGAAGAATATCATTGAGACGATAGATCTGTTGCCATTTTTTGTCTCGAATATGAGCAAATGAAATTCTGTGTTCTGTTTTAAAGACTTCTCTTGTAATCGGGGGATTAAAAGATGTTAACTTTTTGGTTATTTTTCCGAAAAATCTGCCGCTTTTTTTTTTTTTTGTTCAAGCCTGATTGTTGAACACGCGTCGACGCAACTTTTATTTTCGAGGTGGACTGTGCAAAGCCGGGCGATGTAGCTAGTAGTAAATAGAAAAAGTGCGGGCGTTCATACATTTCCCGTAGCATATTCATCTTCTATGCGTCTACGCAAAACAGCACTTAGTGAAGAAATCTTATTTTCACTGCTTTATTACTCTTCAAACAGAAAAAGCAGTTTTACAGGCTGAACCCAGACGACAGTTCCATCCATCAGCGACTTAAAAACATTCCGAAACTAAATTTGGCTCCAAAGATTAATAGGTCTAG